>NW_026607468.1:0-23563 GCF_029890125.1 Rhinichthys klamathensis goyatoka
TGTAGTTTTCACTTCAGAACAAAGACAGATTCATCAATGATTTTAAAGGTGAGTTAAATGGTTTTATAGAGCTAAGTTTAAGTGAAATTAATGTTTAATAAAGCTGTGTCATGTACATTATATGTTATTTACAGTGATGATTTTTCTTCTTCTCTGTTGTTGTGCAGGGAGAGGAGTGTTCAGTTGCACTGAGTTTGATAAGGAAGATTTCCTGCTTGAATATGGAAGAGACTAAGAAAAGAAGAAGAATGAGAGCGAAGGCAAAGAGTATCTCATCAGGACGCCCTCAAAGTATTTTAACCCTAACCTCCTCTGGTATGTACAAGTGTTTGATGCGTATGTAAGTTTGTACTTATGGCCCAGATTCGATCACAAGTGGACGAGGGAGACACATTCCTGTTTACACCTGGTGTTTTAATCCGTCTTTTGCCACTTTCACCCACTTCTGTCCTGATTTCTTCGAGGGGAGGTCTATGGGCTTGGGCTTAATCAGATCTTTAGATCTAATTGATGAAATAAGCTTACGCAATTTAAATATGAGCGCGACCAACATACACACGACGTGTTTTATTTTCAACTGTTTACGTTCACTTAAGACATAACCGACTATAGCCCTATTCGCACGGGATTAGTACTATCTGAGGACCACGTGTGATTTAGAAATTGCCCCCCCACATCTGAATTTCGTGTGGCGCATTCGCACGGGATAACCGAAGCCTGTGATTTTACTCAAATTTACTGACTTATCTCCCAGATAATAGGCTTTACTAGGAAATATCTTGCCGTTATTATGGTCTAGCTGTATGATCTATCATAAACAGAAGAATGTTCCTTACCGCATGCTGCTATAGCCTACATGTCACTCATCTCCATCTAATCGTTCTTTTAGTTTTTGCTCTTCTGATAATTTTCAGCTTTCTCTTTCTGCAAATTGTGCAGTAGTTGTATAGCGATATGATCCAGCACCCAAAATACTATCAAAACACTCCAACGCAGGCTCCATTTTTCGCGAAAGATGGATAAAAAGGCGCGCATGAAACAAAAACCTTGAAAAAATTCTATACGATCCCGCCAAAGCACAGAGATGCCGATTCGCACGGGACTAATATTACCTCAGGACCTCGGTGTTCGGCGAAATATGGTAGGTCATTTGCGGGGGAATTTTCACTTTACAAATTACAGACATGGCCGATTCGTATGGCAGTAACTGAAGAGCGGTACAGAGGACTAGAGCGGTCAGTAGCGTGGAGACGGCTTTCCTCTTTACTGCACACTTATACACATCTACAAGTTGAATCTGCGGGGCCCCAATCATTTTAGATAACGGTTTGATTACTAAAATTACAAGATTTTTTCTTGTTTTCAGCAGAAAGAAAGTTAAACCAGGATGCAATATTAAAGGTCATAACTGATTCAACAAGAGAATGATACACTGCTGTCAAGATATTCTGTCTTACACTAAAATCCTTCAACCTTCTCAACAGAAATAAGCGCTGTTGAGGCTCCTTATAGACGCTATTCACATGCTGAGTAAAGGATAGATGCCTGTCAATCTCAGTGCCCAAATATGTGAAGGTCTCAGCTTGTTCCTCTACCAGCCTGAGTGCTTCAGATAGGGAATGTAAGGTATTAGATGAACAAAACCTCCCACAACACTACTCGTTTCTTACTAATATTCAACTCCAGAGAGCTTTCGTGGAACCTTTGGACCATAGAATCAACATATTACCTAATGCAATAAATAAATGTTAAATAAATTAACCTTATTGTAAAGTGTTAACCATAAATGTTGTTTTACGATATCGGGTAAATAACCAACTATCATTATTAAATTCTAGACATGTCATTATGGAAGTTTGAGTTGCATCTGTTTCCTGATCAGTATATAACTGTTTTCTTGCAGGTGTTCATAAGAAGCCCTTTGAGAAAACCTCCATCACTGTAAGTACATGAGCTCTCGTATAGTTAGTGCTAATTAAAGAATGTATTCTTTTGTACAGAGAATGAAAGTAAGGCAGAAATTAGTAATGAAACAAAAGAAAAGTGTCCACACTGACTGCATGCCAGCAGTGTAAGACCGCTGAGGATCCTGTTTAGGCAAAACGCACTGCCGAGCGTCCCGCTTTACCCACTCGCTCTGGGCAAAACGCACTGCCGAGCGTCCCGCTTTACCCACTCGCTCTGGGCAAAACGCACTGCCGAGCGTCCCGCTTTACCCACTCGCTCTGGGCAAAACGCACTGCCGAGCGTCCCGCTTTACCCACTCGCTCTGGGCAAAACGCACTGCCGAGCGTCCCGCTTTACCCACTCGCTCTGGGCAAAACGCACTGCCGAGCGTCCCGCTTTACCCACTCGCTCTGGGCAAAACGCACTGCCGAGCGTCCCGCTTTACCCACTCGCTCTGGGCAAAACGCACTGCCGAGCGTCCCGCTTTACCCACTCGCTCTGGGCAAAATGCACTGCCGAGCGTCCCGCTTTACCCACTCGCTCTGGGCAAAACGCACTGCCGAGCGTCCCGCTTTACCCACTCGCTCTGGGCAAAACGCACTGCCGAGCGTCCCGCTTTACCCACTCGCTCTGGGCAAAATGCACTGCAGAGCGTCCCGCTTTACCCACTCGCTCTGGGCAAAACGCACTGCCGAGCGTCCCGCTGTACCCACTCGCTCTGGGCAAAACGCACCGCCGAGCGTCCCGCTTTACCCACTCGCTCTGGGCAAAACGCACTGCCGAGCGTCCCGCTTTACCCACTCGCTCTGGGCAAAACGCACCGCCGAGCGTCCCGCTTTACCCACTCGCTCTGGGCAAAACGCACTGCAGAGCGTCCTGCTTTACCCACTCGCTCTGGGCAAAACGCACTGCCGAGCGTCCCGCTTTACCCACTCGCTCTGGGCAAAACGCACCGCCGAGCGTCCCGCTTTACCCACTCGCTCTGGGCAAAACGTCAGGGACTTTATGGGGCTTATCACTTAAAAGAAAACTAATGCAATGTTTAAGTGTTTTTGTTGTTGTTTATTTTGGTTTGTTCAAACGTATGGAAAATGTTTTAATCTTCTGTTGAAGGCTTTAAAGCAGGGGTCTCAAACTCGCGGCCCGCGGGGTGATATTTTGTGGCCCCCTACTTGACATTAACGCCTACGTCAAGTCAGCAGAAGAGGTGCTCGGCTTCAGGAAAGGGAAGAACAAGCCGTGGATTAGCAATAACACCTGGAGACTGATTGACGAAAGAAAAGCCACCAAGATAAGGATCGAAAGTACCCGCTCAGAAAGAATTAAAAACAGAATCAGAGAAGAGTACAGGGAGAAGGACAAGGAAGTGAAGAGAAGTGTGAGAGAGGACAAGAGGAGGTGGATGTCAGAGAAAGCAGACAGAGCACAGAAAGCAGCGGAAAACGGAAGGCAGAAAGAACTATACAATATTGTGAAACAGTTGACAGGACAGAGTACCAGACAAACCGCAGCAGTGAAGAGTAAGAACGGGGAGCTGCTGAAGAGTAAAGAGGCTAGACTAGAGCGGTGGAAGGAACATTTCCAGGAAGTTCTCAACAGGGAAACACCAGAAGAACCACCACAGGAGGAAGAGGAGGAAAGAGAGGAGATAGATATTCCAGTCGAGGCGCCAGATGTTGAAGAAATTAAGATCGCACTGAAGGCCCTCAAGAATGGAAAGGCCCCTGGAGTAGACCAAATCTCAGCCGAAATGCTTAAAGCAGACACCGAACGGACCAGCTTAGAACTGAAACGGATTTTTGGCCTCATTTGGGACCAAGAGACAGTTCCGGCACAATGGACCAAGGGACTCATTTGCAAAATTCCAAAGCGAGGAAACCTTCAGAGTTGTGGAAACTGGAGGGGGGTTACTTTGTTACCTCTGGCCAGCAAGGTGCTCAGCAAGATACTCATTAACAGAATACAAGATGGAGTAGATTCATTGCTCCGGAAAGAACAAGCCGGCTTCAGGAAGGGCAGAGGAACTGTCGACCAGATATTCATCCTTAGGAATATCCTGGAACAAGTCAACGAATGGAATGCTACACTGTACGTCCACTTCGTTGACTTTGAAAAAGCGTTCGATTCCATACACCGAGACAGCCTTTGGACCATCATGAGTCAGTATGGAATCCCTCAGAAGCTGATCCAGATGGTCAAGACCCTTTATGAGGACTTTCAGTGCTCCG
Source organism: Rhinichthys klamathensis goyatoka (assembly GCF_029890125.1). Classification (NCBI taxonomy): domain Eukaryota; kingdom Metazoa; phylum Chordata; class Actinopteri; order Cypriniformes; family Leuciscidae; genus Rhinichthys; species Rhinichthys klamathensis. The sequence continues at coordinate 4,176 of NW_026607468.1, forward strand.
TTATGGACGCGAACGAGACAACAGACTGGTTCCCAGTGACGACAGGAGTGAAGCAGGGGTGCTGCATGTCAGGATTTTTGTTCCTCCTGGTAATCGACTGGGTAATGCGGAGAACTTTGGAGGGTGAAAGAACTGGAATCCGATGGGACTTCAATACCATGCTGGAAGACCTTGACTTTGCAGATGACCTTGCCCTTCTATCTTCAACAATGGATCACATTCAGCACAAAACAACCAGGTTAGAGGTCAATGCAGCCAAGGTTGGCCTAAAACTGAATGACAAGAAGTGCAAGATAATGAAGGTCAATAGCAAGAGCGACAACAAGCTGAAGGTTGGAGAAAGCGAGGTAGAGGAGGTGAAGAGCTTCACGTATCTGGGTGCAAACGTCACTAAGGATGGTGGAGGCACAGTGGATGTCAAGAAAAGAGTGGCACTGGCAAGCGCGCAGTTCAAAAGGCTATCAAACATATGGCAAGCCAGCGATATCAGCAGGAAGACCAAAACCTCCCTTTTCAAGAGCTTAGTACTTTCGGTTCTGCTTTATGGATGTGAGGCCTGGAAACTAACCAAAGGAGAGGAGAAGAAGCTAGACATATTCCAGACCAAATGCTTACGGAAGCTTTTTAAGATTCGATGGCAGCAACACGTCTCCAACAAGTCCGTTCTAGAGATGGCAGAAACAAATAAAATCAGTGAGGAGGTGAGGAGGAGGAGATGGAACTGGATCGGCCATGTGCTGAGGAAGGACAGAACGGACGACTGTGCTGTGGCCCTCGGGTGGACACCTGAAGGAAGAAGGAAAAGAGGCCGCCCAAAAACAACTTGGCGGAGAATGGTGGAACTGGAACGAAACGGTGCAGGCTGGAACACGTGGAACACAGCACGACGTGCAGCTGCAAACCGAACCCAATGGAGGAGTGATGTCCAAGCCTTGTGTGCCTCCGGGCACGGAGAGAATTAAGTAGTTAAGTACTTGACATTAAAGTGTAATGTTAGTGCGGCCCGTCGTTGCGTGTGCCGCGTTTTAAATGGGCTACCATACGGTGGGTTTGTTGTCAATAGTTGCCATAGACAACCGCTAAATACTGCGCGCCTGGAAAAAATGAGCGCGTCGCTTCAATTATGAGCGCGCTTGCCGCGCACGCGCACCTACATTTGAAATAACGAACTTGAGCTCGCAAAATATGTGAGCGCGATATGTGAACTGCCCCTTGTCGAGCTACCACCAACCAGGCCGCGAGCTACTGGTAGCTCGCGAGCGACGTGTTGGAGAGAGACCCTGCTTTAAAACAATGTGAGAATAATCATTTTGAGCTTGTAATATGTGTCTAACAGGTTGATAAGAAGGTTTGCTTTGATTTGTGCAGTCAGTAATTTGCCTGAGACACTATACATGTGTAGAAAGAATTCAATAAGACGGGCAGACATGACTGCAAATATTTGTATTTCAAAAGCAATATTTGTTTTTCTAAGTATATAATAAAAGGAAATTTGCCTTCCAAAAAAAACATTCAATATCATTAATGTGTTGTATAAAGAAAATAAAAAGGACATAAGCAAATATAAATATTACAAATATGTGTTATAGACAAAGAAAGTTTGTAAAATGAACTTCAACTGTCAGAAGGACAGCTCATGAAGAACCAATCCTGTACAGAAAGGAATGTTCAAATTCAGAGGAACAGTTCAGAAGAAACGTTAATAATAAAGATTGAGAAGATTGGATCAGTTGTGCTCCTTTTTTGGAATACTTGAATACTATTTTTTGTGGAATACTTGATGCGGCCCATCCTGACCCAGACTCTACCTCCAGCGGCCCCCAGTTAAGTTGAGTTTGAGACCCCTGCTTTAAAGGGATGGTTCACCCAAAGATGAAGATTGTCATCATTTACACACCCTCATGTTGTTCCAAACCTGTACGAGCTTCTTTCATCTGTTTAACACGGAAGATATTTTGAGGAATGTAAGTATCCAACATTTGACAGTAGCCACTGACTGCTATAGTCATTTTCTTTAAGACTATACTGTTAAAGGTGGGGTACTGTCTATAGAAAAAAAACCCGAACCGGATTGGTGCTTGCAACACGGAGATAATACAGCTAATGCCCAGAGCTCCCACTCAGATACAACGAAACATAAAGAGTGTCTTTGTGCCTCTTAACAGACACAAAATGCAATTAAAATGCGTTTAGCAACTTAGCCATTGTTTAAATTCACCTAAATAGTGTTTTAGACGGCTAGCTGTAGTCTCGCGCTGAAGTCCCGTGGGAACTCACGCAAACTCCCATACAAGTACATACGTGCTAAAGATACCGCATTTGCAGTGAACACTTTGAAAAGGATGACTACAGACACAACACAGCGGGGCCGGTTGAAGAAAAATGCCATTCCGTGGATGAAGACGGGTGCAACCACTGTGGAGGTAATGCAAACTTTATTTATCCTTCCATTTGGGCTACAACTGAGTTCCCACGGGACTGCAGCGCGAGACTACAGCTAGCCGTCTAAAACACTGTTTAGGTGAATTTAAACAATGGCTAAGTTGCTAAACGCATCTTGTCGTCATGTAAGGGCCCTGTTCATGTTGGACAGACATTTTAATTGCATTTTGTGTCTGTTAAGAGGCACAAAGACACTCTTTATGTATATGCCCCCATAACTGCCGTTGTAGCTCATTTAAATGAACTGAATTAATATCTTTTGTTACAACAGAAATGAACCATCACAGAACTTACTAAAGCTGAACTATGACTCTATTTTCTTCTAGATCTGCTATACTGCACTAGATGAACATCACTGTATCTCGTAAAGCGGCTTTAAAACAATATGTATATTAAAAAGCGCTATATAAATAAAGGTGACTTGACGACAATATCTTTAATTTGTTTCCAGCTATTTTTATTACTATTTATGTTTATGAAAGGTTTTAAGTTCTCCATCTCTTTGCATTAGTTGTTTTTTTCAAGATTTATGTAAAATTGTCAGGCCAAGAAAATTTTGTACTTTTTAAAGATAAATTCATTAATCTGGTGCCCTTTGAGTCACTCGAATCTGTTGTTAAAAATAAATAATAATCCACCTGCCAACCACCCATATTCTTTGATTTAGATATCTGCATCTGATCATCACATTACAATTATTCAATTAAGCATGATACTATGGTAAGTTACATATATCACACTGAAGTAGGCTGATTTAAAATTAACATGTATTTAAATTAAAAGTTCTTCTTTTGGCAAAATTACATTTCCTTTAAAGCCTAAACAGAGGCTTTACTCCCTTTAAACTTAAATTGTCAATGTTTCATGTTTGAAAACACTCTAATAGAAATAATTTTTTGTACCTTTATAAAGGACATTTCCCCCCTAATTTTATTTAATGTATGCTCTAAATTTCATTTCAAATTCTTACATTTTATCAATACATTCAATTAAAATAATAAGACACTAGGCTGTTACCAATCAAATTAAATAATTTATATTGTAAAATTATAACTATTAAATGAGATTATGAGATTTATATAAAATAAGGAATGTTGAAATGATACTTTGAAACTAAACCGTCAGTAGGAGGCGGCAGGCGGCCGTCTTAATGAGCGAGTCATTGAGTCATTCATTTAAACGATTCGTTCAAACGGCTGATTGATTCAGAATGAGGCGGTTTAATAATGGGTAATTGAATCTTTGACTCGAGCGATTCGGTCAAAACGCTGAATGATTCAGTAATGAATCATGGATGAGTTGCTGTGAGATGCGCTGTGGTTCTGTTGTTTGGAACTATTTTCGCTGCTGAAACAACAAAAACAGTCATTGCATCTAAAAATGTAAGTAACTTTTTGTTTATTGAACTGTTATGAAATCAATATCTCTGTTTCAATCGTGATGTCATTCTGGAAAACAGCACTCTGGTCATGTGTAGCCTTTATTGTTTCTTAACCTATAATGTTATAAATAACTTCGCGAGCCTCAACAGCGCAACTTTGTAGCCGTCCGTACATTACCATGATGGGAGTTGCGTGTCTTTGTTACTCAACACATTATAATGATTTATCTGTCATCCACCCTCGATTGAATGGAATGTTGTTATTACTCGGCCCGCTCGACCCGCGGATTATGATCCGTGAATGGACACAAGTGGGAACCGCAACAGAACCGTTATGGTGGAAAAGTGTATATGAGCACGTGACTGTCTGTCCGAGTTTTGAGAGGCGGCACGAAATTTGATGGAGGCGGCCGGCTCATAATTGTCTATGCAGGAAAAACCCTGAGTCTAATACACAGTTGTTACCCAGTGCAGAAGAGTGACACACCCTCGGACAGACTGAACTAGCTTTTATCTTAGTTTCAAGGCCTTCTTCCTCCCAGTAGTTTTCCATAGACGTCACTAGTTGGCCCAATAAGCCCCCCCGCACCAAATGGCCTTCTGACATCTAGGCCAGAGGTCCTTGTTCGTCTGTTCTCTGGAGTGTCTCCCCCTTCTGCCTCCCCAGGTAAACAGAATCCTCTCTCACTACAAGTGAGAGACACACATGTGACATTCTTTGAATCATCTATTTTACTAAAGATCAATGAATATCATGAAATTGCCACCACAAAGGTCATAAGGTCATGTGAATATATTACACAAATAGCAGGTCCTTGAATGCACTGTATAAAATACATAGTTGAATATTTACATCAACATACAAAACATCATCATTGTAAGTAGTATGGTCTGTTGTCAGTATGACCCACAGGTAAGGGATGTGTTTGCAGGTCACAGTACTGTGTGCCGAGTCTAATCATGTCCTTTATAAACCAGGGACGTCCTTTTAATACACACTGCCTTCACTTTTGTGTATGTGTTTAGCCATGTCCCCTTAAGTCATGTTAGTCCCTCTAATACACTTTAATGACATGTATGTGTGTGGAATACACACTGTCCTTATAATTCCAGTTAGTCCTTATAATACAGTTTTATTTCATAGGCGGGGCTTGTCTATCTAATTAGCAGTTGTCCGCGTAAGTATGTAAAATGTCAGGTTTTTATATTATAAATTGTGTTGTGTGTATCCAAATTCTGAAGTGAAATCTGTGTTATATGGCGAGCCGCCCCCCCAAAACAGTGGTAGGGGAAACACTGGAGTGTTGTTACCATATAGATCTGCTATTACGTATCTGCCCTTATCTGCCCAAATCTTGAAACCTGCGTCCAAACTGCCTGGTTTAAACTTTGTATTGCCCCAAATGGGACTAAAACAAGATAAAGGGTAAGAGATGCCTAAATTTCTTCACATCATACCATACGGCAATCATATTTAGAACTATAGGATTGGAAACATTTTTTTTAGAGCTTTAAATTCTGATGAATATAAATATAAAGGCAGATCCGATTTGATAGCAGAAGATTCTATTTCCACTCATGGTGGGCAGTCTTGAGATAGAAAATAAAACATAAAACACACACACACACACACGTGTGTGTGTTATGTTTTATTTTCTGTTCTACACAGACACACACACACACACACACAGACTTACTTTAATATGCTATTATACTCCATATAACTCCATGTAAAAGCCAGAAACTAAGCTTTTTTTTTTGCACAGGCCTATCTAAAGGGTTAATGGTGCCACCTGGCTATCAACAGTAAAAATTATCATTTTTACCTCTTCCCAACAGGGAAAACCACCAACAATCAAAAAATGCATATGGTGTCATGGCTTTGCAATCAAAAAATGTGGTTATAATGGAAGTCAATGGGGCAAAACAGCCACGAACAGTAAATGAGGGAGAAAGTTAAAATCTGATGCTGCACAAAAACTAACAATGCATCAAAACCAATGATGTTTCTAATCTTTGACATGACCAAGACTGTGATAAAAGGTAAAAAAAAAATCCAGTCCACAATCACATTTTATATTGAAAATAAGAAATTGTGTGTTTTTTTCCCAAATCAGTGACATCATTTATGAATTTGGCAATTAAAGAGTTAAAATCCTGTTTTTTTTTTTTTTTAAATAGTAGTTTTGATCAGGACTGAGGTTGATTAATACATTTATGCAAAAAAAAAAAGAAAAAAATATTTATCTGATACATTTTTACAGCAGTTTAAAGCTGCAGTCCGTATCTTTTCCTCTTTGTCGCCATCTCTGTTCGAAATCTGCAATTGCCAATTCGTGAAATTATTATCTTTACGTGGGTTGTAAATCGGCATGAAACAGCGCGGATGAACAGTGTTTTGAGGCGAGTGCTGCTGTCAATCACCGCGCTGTGTAGATACTGTCATTCAGAATCACAGATTCACTTTTTGAAAGTTTGACCAACATAAGAATGTTCACCGGAAAATGTCTTCTGAACAAGTAACATCCATTTTTGTTCTGATCAACTTAGGGGGGAAAAGCATTCGACATAAGCGATCGTTAGATTTAATCAGCGCGATTTACAGCAACCGTGCAAATTATACATTGTTCTCAAATTGATCATGTTAACAACATCAGCATTGCGTGACTAACGTTACATTTAATGTGTTTTATGGTTACCTGTGTAGTTCAGAATTCATATTATCCATAATAGCTAAACGAGAAAGGCACAACAAAGGAAACTCCATAACTACTCTGTGAATTAAGAAAACAGGTACTGTTACACGATTGAACTATTGAAATGTCTTACTTGTAGGTGTGTGCCGGTTTCAGAATTGGTGATGACGGTTATGATGCGAGTCAAATGTGGGGGGGTGATTTCATCCATTAAATGAATCACACACAGTAAACAAATCCTTAACAAAAGAAACAACTTTGCAATGAGCATGCTTTGTTTTAAATAAATCACACACAGTAAAAACCTTTAAAAAAAAACTTTGCAACGAACTTGGCAATTTAGACGCGCAAACTGGGTGCCGGTGCGGTGAGACCTATGGGTGAGAGACGTACAGCTCGGGCAGATTCGGCTTGAAGTAGTTCATCCTCGGATGCGGCGCCGCGCGCGCTGTTACAAAAGCGGTGCATTCAGCCAAGCGAATGTGGTCTTGCCGGTCTTGCGCACCCAACGCGTCATTTTTGCCGCGCTCGTGCAGACGCGTCGAGTATAAACAAGGCTTTAACAAGGCGCGCGCTTTGATCGGTCTCCCGAATCATCTCCAGCAGTGCAGCTTCCGAAGCACCACTAGCTCCGCCTCCGTTTCCCTCGTAAGCTGATATTACTATTTAAACATTCTCTATGATAAAATATGTTTGTAAAAATTATTTTAATAACACGGTTTTGGCGGATATAGAGTTCTAATGACGGTGTTCAACTAAAACCGTCGGTCTCACGGTTATATAATAACCGTCACAGCCCTACTTACTTGTCCAGCAGAATAAAGCCGTCTCTTCTTCCGTTTCGAACCCCTTCAAAACACGGAGTTCACGCACCTTTCAAAAGCCCCACCGATGTGTATCCAATTGTGTTCGCATGAGACGGTTTCTTTCTCTTTCTCTAGCCACCTTAAATCCGAAGTACGAAGTCTTTTGGGTTTTATGAATCTCCATTTGACTCTGATGATTGTTGTTTGGATCTTTCTGGATCCGCCATAAGTTTAATCATGTACAGTGATGTGAGAAAAGCCTATACATCTCTACATCTCCTCACGCGCCGGCTAGCCGAAACATCATCTTTATGTGTACGGGTGTGACGTAATGACGCAAAGACATGCTCGAATTTCCCGCGGAAACCCACCAGTACCACTGGAATTAAAATCATTATTACAAGCTAACCGTTTTGAATCTAGCTGTGGCAAGCAGATCGTTTTGAACACTGGCTGAATGTTTTTTTTTTTTAAATAATTATTTTGGATTATTTTAACTTAAAAAAAGTTACGGACTGCAGCTTTAAAGTAGTGGCTGTTTTCAGCCACGAACATAACGAAAGGGTAGTGAATTTGCCCACAGTGTACTGTTGAGTTTTTGAAAATTTTCAAAGCATTTTCCCAAAATATGTGTAAAAATAAGATTTGTCACCAAAAATCATTCCATTTGCTGAAACAAAGTTATGGCCAAATTAAGACTCAAAAATACCCCATAGTGGCTGAAAACAGCCACAACAGCACATAATCTCTGAAAGATGTGGAAAAGTCGATCAAAAGTGTGGCTACATTTCTCCAGGCTCGATGCCAACAGCGCGCGATGCAGTATTTGCAGTAAAATAATTGCAAAGACCGGTACCACGACAAATATGATGAAGACCTTGACAGTGCACGGAGTAAACCTAAAAGTTGCTCCTCTTCGATTGGTAAATGAAGAGATATCTTGTTGATCAGTCTGACAGTGTTTATATTGCAATAAATAATAACCTACACTGCCGTTCAAAAATGTGTTGGTTAGTCAATTTCTTTTCAGCAAGGATGCATTAAAGTTATCAAAGGTGACATTAAAACATGTGTAATGTTACAAGATATTTCGTTTTTAAATAAATTATGTTCTTTTGAATTTATTCATCAAAGAATCATGAAAAAAATTATCATATTTTCCAAAATATTAAGCAGCAAACTTTTTTCATATTTCTGAAGGGTCATGTGACACTGAAGTAATGATTTTGAAAATTCAGCTTTGAATTCAATTCATTTCAATAAATTACATTTTGAAATATATTCAAATAAGATTTTAAAGGTTTACTGTATTTTTTTTATTTGAAAAAATTCAGCTTTGGTGAGCATGAGCTCTTTATAAAACATTTTTTGTTCCTTAGTTTGACTCATGCTCCTTAGCCAGTGTACAGACAGACATGTCTTATGTAATTTTGTCAAAATGGATTTCATAAAATTGGTATCGAAAAAAGTATCGTTAGGAACCAGTATCAAAATTGGCACTGGATTGAAAGATTTTGAACGATACCCAGCCCTAGATGCCACGCAGATGTGCTGTTCCTGCTGTGGACAAACATGTTTGAATGCGCTGCCGAAAGATCCAGACGTCAGGGAAAGAAGTTGGATGCAGTTTATTTGCAGCATTTATATGCAGCGAGTTTTTGTCCCGCCAAAGCCTTATTTGATCAGTGAGTGATGTAGATGAGTGTGACAGGGCGCATGTTACTGAAAGAACGAGCAGAGAGAGAGAGCGAGCCTTCAGACTGTCTTGCTCTCGCTCCCTCCCTCGCTCTGAATCAAAACCTATTGAGAATTGACACGATGGTAAAAGATCGGAAGACCGAAGTTTCACGTGGTGGAGCATTGTGTAGCCTACATGTGATACAAAATAAAAAATTGCCATATCAATGCTGCATCTTCACATATGGCCTGTGCATGCATTCTGTCCATGGCACACCCTATCATTTCATTGAAATTAGTTATTGTTCAACTGTTATCAAATTATGCAGCAATAACCCGTTTTCAAGTGTCTCGGTTACAATCGACATTAATTCAAAATAGTTTCACACTTTCCATGTGGACACGGGCTGATCCGTTCTTAGTTGTGGTGATGTTAATTTTGCATTCGCACCCGCTACTACTGCAAACCGTTCTGCAGAATCAGCACATGTTCTGACTAGGGGGCGTTAATAATTTATGCATAAGCACTGACGTTAGCCAATCATAACACTGGGCGTTATCATCAATCATCAATTCATAAATCATTAATTCATAAATTAGTTCATTTAATCTATAAAGCCGTTCAGTTTTCATCCAACAGTGTCCGTGCAGTCAGATTAATATTACTGAATGCTACAGTATACTGTATCAGGCAATGATAATTCTGAAAGAAACCATGTCGAGAGCACAGATCAGTGGTCGACAGCGGACTTCCATGCGCAATCAGGTGCGCAATCAGGTGCGCGATCAGGTGCGCGATCAGGTGCGCGATCAGGTGCGCGATCAGGTGCGCGATCAGGTGCGCGATCAGGTGCGCAATCAGGTGCGCGATCAGGTGCGCGATCAGGTGCGCGATCAGGTGCGCGATCAGGTGCGCGATCAGGTGCGCGATCAGGTGCGCGATCAGGTGCGCGATCAGGTGCGCGATCAGGTGCGCGATCAGGTGCGCGATCAGGTGCGCGATCAGGTGCGCGATCAGGTGCGCGATCAGGTGCGCGATCAGGTGCGCGATCAGGTGCGCGATCAGGTGCGCGTGGAAGTCCGCTGTCGACCACTGATGTGACAGATAAACTGTGCGCTCATTTCGGTGACAGAAGAAGAATGCTCCACATGCAAGCGTGTCAGGACTGATCACACACTGAGCTGTGTTTGTGCACAACATGTACATGAACAAAGCATCTACAAAAAGAATACATTCATTATATCCTCCTTCCTCCTCTTTCCCTCTGTTAGATTCACGGTCCGGGTCCGGCTGGGCGAGGAGGAGTTCCCGGAGGGGTCCGGGTGCAGCAGGAAGGAGGCGAGGACGGCAGCTGCCCGAAACGCTCTTCAGGAGCTGAGGAGGAGAGGGCAGCTGCCCGAGAGGGTGAGAGAACCACTGACACCACAGAAACAGTGTGATGATAATTCTCAACGCTTCCCTTCAGACGATGTTTTATTCATTAGTGAACCGTCACCAGTTATTGTAATCTAGTCTCTGTGAGAGATGATTGACTGACAGCTAGTGAAAAGCATGAGGCTTTAGTTCACAGTAGTGTTGTCACGATACCGATACCAAGTCAAGAATTGCGATTTCGATACTTTTCCTGAAAAGGGAGAAACACTCTCAAATATCATTGCTGTGCTTTATTTTAAAACCAGGACAACATTCTAATCATACAACGCACTAATAAATGAACCTATGAACAGCAGATATGTTAAACATTTGAACAAAATATGAAATATAAAAAATAAATTAGAGCAATGACATTCAAGTTAAAAAAATAATAAATTTAGCACCATTATCTCAGTTATCATAAGAAACATAAGAGTTACCGGGAACTGATAAGATTTTATCAATGCCACTGACGATTCTGCTTATCGATCCGATTCTTTAACGATTCTCTTATCGATTCCTGATAGCACTGTGTGGAAAAAAGTAGTCTCATGCTTTTTCGGGGGGGGGGAAACAAGTGGTTTTAGTTGTTTTAAAGCTTTCACTTGAGTAAGCAAACTGTATTTTTATGTAATTTATGTAATAAATGAAACCTTATTGTAAAGTGTTACCGATTAGTTATACACCGATTCAGACGTCTCGTGAGTTCAGTGTTGGAAAGATCCGTTGTTTAAACCATTCATTAAAACAAATCTGTTCAAAGGAGTCATTAGTTTGCGAATTGGACGTGTCATTATCGGACGTGTGCGCGTTGTGTGATTACCCCGGTGGTTAGGACATCCCACACGATCTGTGTCATCACAGAAAACATTTCATCACTGGATAGTTTTTTTCGTTTATTTAAAGTGTGGTTTATGCAGTGTTGGGGAAGCTACTCTGAAACTGTAGTTTGACAAGCTACTCGTAAGTTAAAGTAGTTAAACTACAGTCAAGCTACCCTTTTGGAAAAGTAGTTAGCTACACTACAAGTTACTATCAAAAAGTAGCTAGCTACATTGAAACTACTTTTGCTTTTTTTGAGCAACGTATATTATAAATACCTGAATAAGTGTCTGAGGAATGTTTTAAGTAAAATATTTAGTGTTTAAAACAATGCAATACAATTATGATTTCAAAGAGTATTGTTTTATTACACACAACACTCAAATATCTCCGACTGTTTGTCAAAAGTGCTTTTATATTACAAATCGAGTGAAATGCTGTAATTATCTGGCTGCCCACACAAATGTTGGAAGTTCTGGGAACGCACTGCAAACGCAGCATATGTGAAAGCACTATAGCGCGTGCTGCTCGTGTACCGCACACGCACTGCACACGCACTGCACACGCACTGCACACGCACTGCACACGCACTGCACACGCACTGCACACGCACTGCACACGCACTGCACACGCACTCCACACGCACTGCACACGCACTCCACACGCACTCCACACGCACTGCACACGCACTGCACGCGCACTGCACGCGCACTGCACGCACACGCACTGCACACGCACTGCACACGCACTCCACACGCACTGCACACGCACTCCACACGCACTCCACACGCACTGCACACGCACTGCACACGCACTCCACACGCACTGCACACGCACTCCACACGCACTGCACACGCACTGCACACGCACTGCACACGCACTCCACACGCACTCCACACGCACTCCACACGCACTGCACACGCACTCCACACGCACTCCACACGCACTGCACACGCACTGCACACGCACTCCACACGCACTCCACACGCACTCCACACGCACTGCACACGCACTGCACACGCACTGCACACGCACTCCACACGCACTGCACACGCACTCCACACGCACTCCACACGCACTGCACACGCACTCCACACGCACTGCACACGCACTCCACACGCACTGCACACGCACTGCACACGCACTGCACACGCACTCCACACGCACTGCACACGCACTCCACACGCACTGCACACGCACTCCACACGCACTGCACACGCACTGCACACGCACTGCACACGCACTGCACACGCACTGCACACGCACTGCACACGCACTCCACACGCACTCCACACGCACTGCACACGCACTCCACACGCACTGCACACGCACTCCACACGCACTCCACACGCACTCCACACGCACTGCACACGCACTCCACACGCACTCCACACGCACTGCACACGCACTGCACACGCACTGCACACGCACTGCACACGCACTCCACACGCACTCCACTCGCACTGCACACGCACTGCACACGCACTGCACACGCACTCCACACGCACTGCACACGCACTCCACACGCACTCCACTCGCACTGCACACGCACTGCACACGCACTGCACACGCACTCCACACGCACTGCACACGCACTCCACACGCACTGCACACGCACTGCACACGCACTCCACACGCACTCCACACGCACTGCACACGCACTCCACACGCACTCCACTCGCACTGCACACGCACTGCACACGCACTGCACACGCACTCCACACGCACTCCACACGCACTCCACACGCACTGCACACGCACTGCACACGCACTGCACACGCACTGCACACGCACTGCACACGCACTCCACACGCACTGCACACGCACTGCACACGCACTCCACACGCACTGCACACGCACTCCACACGCACTGCACACGCACTGCACACGCACTCCACACGCACTCCACACGCACTGCACACGCACTCCACACGCACTCCACACGCACTGCACACGCACTGCACACGCACTGCACACGCACTCCACACGCACTCCACACGCACTGCACACGCACTCCACACGCACTCCACACGCACTGCACACGCACTCCACACGCACTGCACACGCACTGCACACGCACTCCACACGCACTGCACACGCACTGCACACGCACTCCACACGCACTCCACACGCACTGCACACGCACTGCACACGCACTCCACACGCACTCCACACGCACTCCACACGCACTCCACACGCACTCCACACGCACTCCACACGCACTGCACACGCACTCCACACGCACTGCACACGCACTGCACACGCACTGCACACGCACTGCACACGCACTGCACACGCACTGCACACGCACTGCACACGCACTGCACACGCACTGCACACGCACTGCACACGCACTGCACACGCACTGCACACGCACTCCACACGCACTCCACACGCACTGCACACGCACTGCACGCGCACTCCACGCGCACTCCACGCGCACTGCACGCGCACTGCACGCGCACTCCACACGCACTCCACACGCACTCCACACGCACTCCACACGCACTGCACACGCACTCCACACGCACTCCACACGCACTCCACACGCACTCCACACGCACTGCACACGCACTCCACACGCACTCCACACGCACTCCACACGCACTGCTCACGCACTGCACACGCACTGCACACGCACTCCACACGCACTCCACACGCACTGCACACGCACTGCACACGCACTGCACACGCACTGCACACGCACTCCACACGCACTCCACTCGCACTGCACACGCACTGCACACGCACTGCACACGCACTCCACACGCACTGCACACGCACTCCACACGCACTCCACTCGCACTGCACACGCACTGCACACGCACTGCACACGCACTCCACACGCACTGCACACGCACTCCACACGCACTCCACACGCACTGCACACGCACTGCACACGCACTCCACACGCACTCCACACGCACTGCACACGCACTCCACACGCACTCCACTCGCACTGCACACGCACTGCACACGCACTGCACACGCACTGCACACGCACTGCACACGCACTGCACACGCACTCCACACGCACTCCACACGCACTCCACACGCACTGCACACGCACTGCACACGCACTGCACACGCACTGCACACGCACTGCACACGCACTCCACACGCACTGCACACGCACTGCACACGCACTCCACACGCACTGCACACGCACTCCACACGCACTGCACACGCACTGCACACGCACTCCACACGCACTCCACACGCACTGCACACGCACTCCACACGCACTCCACACGCACTGCACACGCACTGCACACGCACTGCACACGCACTCCACACGCACTCCACACGCACTGCACACGCACTCCACACGCACTCCACACGCACTGCACACGCACTCCACACGCACTGCACACGCACTGCACACGCACTCCACACGCACTGCACACGCACTGCACACGCACTGCACACGCACTCCACACGCACTGCACACGCACTGCACACGCACTGCACACGCACTCCACACGCACTCCACACGCACTCCACACGCACTCCACACGCACTGCACACGCACTGCACACGCACTCCACACGCACTGCACACGCACTGCACACGCACTGCACACGCACTGCACACGCACTGCACACGCACTGCACACGCACTGCACACGCACTGCACACGCACTGCACACGCACTCCACACGCACTCCACACGCACTGCACACGCACTGCACACGCACTGCACACGCACTCCACACGCACTCCACGCGCACTCCACGCGCACTGCACGCGCACTCCACGCGCACTGCACGCGCACTCCACACGCACTCCACACGCACTCCACACGCACTCCACACGCACTGCACACGCACTCCACACGCACTCCACACGCACTCCACACGCACTCCACACGCACTGCACACGCACTCCACGCGCACTCCACGCGCACTGCACGCGCACTCCACACGCACTCCACACGCACTCCACACGCACTCCACACGCACTGCACACGCACTGCACACGCACTGCACACGCACTGCACACGCACTGCACACGCACTCCACACGCACTGCACACGCACTGCACACGGAGTATGTGTGAAACGGGCGTTAGCCGCAGAATGTGTGATTAAACAACAGGTGGCGGTAATGGCAAAAAATTAGTTTGTAATCTAACAAGAAGAAGAATATCCTTGCATCGCGCTGATTCGCGCAGGCTCGACAAAACGCAATGTAGCTTTTGCTCGCGCTACACCGCTACTTGCTGCAACTGGAAAAGCTACACTGTTTAAAAAGCAACTGAGCTACTGCCAAGCTACTGAAAAATGTAGTTAAGTTAGTAGCGTCGCTACTTGTAGTTAACTACTCCCCAACACTGGGTTTATGTCAGCTGAATGTGCGAAACGCTTTTCAGAGAAGATAAGGCAACGTATTTTAGCACAATTCACACCCAGCGGTAATTCAGGAAAAACAAATCTCCGAATGCTCCACATGAAAATTAATACAGAACTAGAGTCAGACGTTCACCAACCACACGCTTTTATTCCCCTCTGCTGTGTCACATGATGTAATCTCGAGTTTCTCTCTGTCCTAGCAGAGACCTAGAGGACGTCCGCGGCTAGAGCACTGCCTTGGTCGGCAGTCTCTCTCTGGCCTGCAGCGCTACGCTGCCGCTCATGAGCAGGAGCAGGGAGCGGTCCCCAACACCCAGAGGTACTCACTCAAACTCACTCGAGCTCACTCACTCACTGTGTATGAGTGTGAGTTGATGGAGTGTGTGAGCGTGACTGGAGGACTCACTCACTGTGTATGAGTGTGAGTTGATGGAGTGTGTGAGCGTGACTGGAGGACTCACTCACTGTGTATGAGTGTGAGTTGACGGAGTGTGTGAGCGTGACTGGAGGGCTTGTGAGTGAAGCTGTGTTCTATTTTTCCCCTTGCTGTTTTTCTGGTCTTTTCTATCTAGTATTTTTGGTTCTTTGTTGCTATCCACTTTATCGGGGAAGCATGTCGGGCCCACGCGTGCAGGTTTTGAGTTCACTCGCGCGGCGTAATGCGGTTAAAGTGGCCGCCGCGGGGAGTGTGGAGGGATGTTGTCTGGCCATTGGTGAGGTTGTGGGGGATGAGAGCGTGCTATCCGCCTCCAGAATGAATAGTGCCATAGGTGTTTCTTAATATCGTAGATAGTCAATGAGGTAGTCGAACACGGAATAGTCATTGGTGGTGATTTTGTCTCTGTTCTTCCTCTTTCATTGCCAGCTAAGAGAGTCACTTTGTCAAATGTTCCACTGTTCGTAAGTGATGAAATTGACAAGCTTTATCCCGATATGGAAAATTGGTATCTCCGATTAAAGGGATCCCAATCAATAGCGGTTCACCTCTGTTGAAACATATTGAAACACATAGTTTGATGGCATCCCTGTGTTAAGCCATAACACTTCGATAAGTGGGAGAGTTGCCATTTTATTCACAAAGAATTTATCTCTTATGATGTGGATGAAATAGTAAAAGGTAGGCTTTTAAAAGTTAGAGCTGTTGTTGAAAGTTATGTTTATTTTTATTTGTGTATATGTACCAACTGCACCAGTTGAAAGTTTTTTTTTTTAGACATACTGTGTTCAACTCTACAAAACTGTTGCCCTGAAGACTTGTTCCTAGGTGGTGATTTTCAATTGTACTGAACTGAGCTCAAGCTAGATCGAAATGATATTGAGCCTCATTTGGCTTCACGTAAACGTCTCATTCATATTATTAAAAAGTATGATTTATGTGATGTTTGGAGATCTCTAAATGGTAATGAAAGACAGTACACTTGGGTTCACCTTGGGTTCACACACGTGACAATAGCTGCGTTTACATGGTTCAATCGTAATGAAATCAATCCGATTGATGAATCCGAACACGGTGTTTACATGAACGATAAATAAAATAATCGGGTTGATGTGCGCGTTTATGTGAACGATAAATAAAATAATCGGGTTGATGTGCGCGTTTATGTCAAGATTCAAATCGGAATTGATTTTTTGACATGCACACACTGCACGAATATGACACTGGTCGTGCAGAACTATTCTCCTCTATTGGTTCTTTATTTGTTTTAAACAACAGACTTAATATGTATGCGTCTCTGGTCATGATTTGGAGACGATGAGCATGAACCGTTTTGCCGCTGCTTATATTTATCACGCAGTAAAACCCTGCGCTCAAAACCAGTCGTGTGTGGATGAGAGTCTGAAACAAGGACTGGTGGGACGTTATCCTGCTTCACTTCACAGACGCTGAGTGAAATGAGAATTTAATAACGCAGCTCATTTATATAACACTTTATTCAACAGGAAGAACAGCTCGTTCCGTGCGTCACACGTCATTACGCTATTTCAACGTCATTGCACATGCGTAGTCCTTTTAGTTTCGGTTTTCAATCCGATCAAGTGTTTACATGTTCTTTCGATCGGATTACAAAAGGAGTAAACCACCCCTTTCAATCCGATCGAAATTCCAATCGGATCGAGCTCAATCGGATCAATAAAGGTGTTTACATGAAGGTTTTTTAGTCCGATTATAAGGGTCCATGTAAACGCAGCTAATGTTATGTCATTAGCTAGGCTGGACAGATTTTACAGTTTTAATCACCATCTTAGTATTTTCAATAAATGTTATATAACACCAGTAAGTTTTTCAGATCACAGTATGGTGCACTGTAAGCTTATTTTAAGCTCAATAAAACCAAAAAGCGCATACTGGCATTTTAATACTAATTTGTTAAATATATATTTTTTTAAAGAATCATATAAGTATTTCTGGGAAGCTCACAGAACAAAGTCGTTTTTTTATTCTTTGCAACAGTGGTGGGATGTTGGTAAGATAAAAATAAGACAATTTACTCAACAATATACTCACAACGTTACTAAGGAGTTGACTCGTTCTTTAGAGTTTTTGGAAAGAGAGATAATTGAATCTCAAAATTCAGAAAGGTGATCAGCTCATCCTTGAGTTGCGCTGGGGTCAGACAGATCAGACCACTACCTGAGAAAGCAGTTACTATGTCTGATTTTGAAGAAATTGATGGCAAAATTTTGGAAGAAACCATACAGCACCTTAAAACATCAACCTGCGCCCTTGACACACTTCCCACATCTTTCTTCAAAAGTGTGTTAAACAGCTTAGAAGCAGATCTCCTAGAAGTGGTAAATGCCTCACTTCTCTCTGGGAGTTTCCCAAACTCCCTGAAAACTGCAGTTGTCAAGCCCCTCCTGACAAAGAGCAATCTGGATAAGACCATATTAAGCAACTATAGACCGATCTCAAATCTTCCTTTCATAGGCAAGATCATTGAAAAAGTTGTCTTCAATCAGCTGAACAAATTCTTAAGCTCTAATGGATACTTTGACCATTTTCAATCTGGTTTCCGATCGCATCACAGCACAGAGACAGTGCTCATAAAGATAATAAATGATATTCGCTTAAATACTGATACAGGCAAATTATCAGTGCTGGTACTACTCGACCTCAGTGCTGCATTTGACACTGTCGATCACGACATACTTCTTGACAGGCTGGAAAACTGGGTGGGGCTTTCTGGGATAGTCCTAAAATGGTTCAGGTCATACTTAGAAGGGAGAGGTTATTATGTGAGAATAGGAGACCATAAGTCTGAGTGGACGTCCATGACATGCGGAGTCCCTCAAGGCTCAATTCTTGCAGAAAAAAGAACTGATACACCATGGCGTTCTGTTTTTAAACTGAGAAATGATGTAAAACCTGAATGGAGATCATTATATAAGCCACCATTGTCTAGAAGGTTTGGTGATGTACAATGGAGAATTCTCCATTGCTGTCAATTCTTTTATTTCGGTGTTGAATCCAGAAGTTAATTCTGCTTGCCCTTTCTGTCTTCAGAGGGAGAATGTTTTTCATGCTTTTATGCATCGTTTTAGATTAGAACCTTGTTTATGAGATTAAAATAATTGTTTTGTAGGTTTGATGTAACTTTTTGTATTGAGACAAAAAAATTGGGTTTTAAGTACTTTCAGAAAAAAAAAGTTTCACCTGTCAATTGTTGAATTTCATTTTAGGGCAAACAAAAATGGCTATTTATTAGGGGTGTAACGATACACGTATTCGCATTGAACCGTTCGGTACAAGGCTTTCGGTTCGGTTTTCGGTACGCATTTTTGAACCGAACGGTTCGTTG
>NW_026607469.1:0-25376 GCF_029890125.1 Rhinichthys klamathensis goyatoka
CATGTCCAAAGTGGCCTCTATATCTCAATTTATACAGCACAGAGAGAAAGACTGTATCTGACCTTGTGGAGAGTATTTGTTAAAATATGGTGCACCAGAGATCAAAATTTGTTCAAAAATGAAATATGATCACAATATTATTTTAATCATTATCATTATCACTTACTATGCTGTTCTCACTCATAAACAGGGCTTATTGATTTTGTGGTGATCTTAACATGTTTTTAGGAACACATATAAGTAATCTATACATGCTTTTGTTAGAGATATTGTGGAAGTGTCTGTCATTCTATGCTTTATATCAACATGAGGTTTGCCCACAGGTCAGTAATTTATGTGGAGTTGGCTGCTGTTGGCACCCACTGAAGCTAAATTGCTTCCTGTTTTAGTGGACAGTGCTGTCATGTAGTCTTGTGTTTTATGTCTCCTGGAGGCCATTAAAAAAAGACAACTATACAGTTGAAGGATAGTGTGTTATTTGCTGGGTAATTGTGGATTCCTGCTGAGATGAGATGCCTCTGTCACAAAGGTTACAATAGGGTAAAAAAAACACACACAAAAAAAACACAACATTATTTTCTTACTGAAAACTACAATGGATTATAGCATCTATGTTTAAGCCAGTAAGAGTGTTGCTGCTTTTAATAGTATATTTCTCTCAACTTTTCATAAGTGTGTATAGTGTTAACATTCAAAAGCTTGCTTGTTTTATCAAAGTAGCCAGAATACACAGGCCACTATATGATACTACACTCTAGAACCATTTTGGGTTCCATTTTAGTGAACAGTTCTTAAAAGAATATGTTTTTCTTATTGTGAAGAACATTTTAAAAATTTCAATAATTTAGAGCCTTGTGTAGAATAGAAAGGTTCCATGGATATAAAAGTTTCTTCACGGAACCATAGATGCCAATAAAGAACCATTATTTTTTAAGAGTGTACATATCCTAAATGTTTGGAGAAAAATCCACTGCTGGTGGTATATGGTATTATAAGGTATTATAAGTTAATTCATTGTTTGCGCCATTTTTGCATATTTTTGGGTCTGAATACTGCCCCTAAATACAAAGCTTATAGCCTATTAGTTGTCCATATACCGTAGTAGTGAACTCTGTGTGTGCGTGTGTGTGTACATATATATACTCAAAAGTTTAGGGTCGGTAAGACATAGTATGTTTAAAGAAGTCTCTCATACTATCACAGCTATTTTATATCCTGCAAAAAAATCAGGCAAAGGACAAACTATCACAATGCTCATGTTTGTGATAACACAACATTTCCATAATCTGCATTATTTATAGAGAGAGAACATTATCTTGTGCTTTCTATTATTAGATAGAGCAGACCGTGTAGGTTTTTCTTCATAGTTTGCATGTATATGGATATTTTTTATATAGTGACATTGCATTATAGTTTAATGTAGCCGTTTTAAACTAAGGCATAATCTATAGAGAGCCATTATATAGATTTTCAAGTAGTCTATTCTTGGCTGAGAGGAGCAAACTGAAGTACAACCATCAGAGAGGATGAAGACATCAAAGCAAAACGACTTTATGTTCTTTACTTGACTAACAGCACCCTGACAGTGAAATCTAAAATTAGAGAGATGAAGATATACTAAAATATAACTTCATCACCCTGCACACACTTTTACAAGCGGTACAAAGAACATTTTGCTGAGACTATGCATAAAACATTACAAGCATATACAACTGGACAGAGAGAGAGATTTACAGATGTGCTGAATTTAAACAGAATTTAGCTCGCAGGATATGGCAGCTGTGTTTCCCCTCATGTTGTTTATATGGAGAGATGAACATTTGAAGATCCCAGAATAACAAATGTTGTTGTTATGAATGTAGTGATTGCTACAAAAAGGTTATGGATCTCATAATGTTCTCTTCTTTTTTTGTTGTTGTTTTGTTGGATTAAGCAAGTCATTATTATAACATGTTTTTTCCAGTGATAAATACTGCACATGATGTTACGTACAGTAGATTAAAAAAGGAAAACATGCACTACCATAGTAGGATCATAAAACATATTCTGATTGGGGTATCTGACAATAGCATTGATAGGATAATATAGAATAGACAGGTCAAGGTGAGGTCTGGAGTGACAATTGTATAACTCAAACATGGCTAAATAGATGGCCTTGAGGATTCGTCATCATATACATTAGGTGAGACCGCAATAACCTGTTTATATTCCAGCATTCATCATTTAATTGATTTTTTTTTTCCATCAGATACAAACAATTTATCAGAACCACCTCTCAAAACGAGTGATGAAATTCTGGCCGATACTAATAAGGCGATAATTATTTTTATGTTGTGGTTGTTAACTGATAAATGGGTGATATACTGTAATACTGTACCCATACTATTTTGTTAAAAAAAAGAACAGCAAACGTTTGTTACTGTATATGCACATGACAACAACAACAGCATGCTTGCATGGAAAATAGATCTTTGCATTATCTATTTACAATGACCTGTACCTTTAAAATAGGCAGAACAATGAAATATCCAATATTGGCAGATAAATATCCAATAATGACTGATAAAAATTAAAAATGCATTTATTTTATAAATTAAAATATATACTCACCAGCAATGTTCCCTCTAATTTTTTTTCTTGCTGAGCAAAACTTTTTTCTATTGGGCGGACATTTTTCGCCACCTGAGCAAAAATATTCTTTATACCTGACCTGTACAGCATATGTAGAAACACAATGGTTTCAACATTCAATTGTAACTTTTAACTTGAATGTGCCATTTCTATGTTATTTGACCCTTGATGTAACTAGGGGTGGGAGATATTGACAAAAATGAATATCTCGATATTTTTTTTCAATATCTCGATATCGATATTCAGACGATATTTTTGCAATCCTTCAAAGAAATGTGCAATTGAGGAACGATCGTGATTTTGTACAAAAAATAAAATAAAATACAGTCAAACAAACCCCCACAGTATTAAAATCGCTACATATGATTGTTTAGAAGGTTAGTGTGCGTTATTTGTTTTCTCTTTAACTTCCTTCAACTCTTTTCATGTTTGGGGGGTCGGATTGTACAAATTATGAAATATTCGATACCCCAATTTTGCATATCGTCCAGACAACAATTCGGATATTATCGTCTAAACGATATATCGCCCACCTCTAGATGTAACTTATTGGTATTAAATCATATTTTCGAAAAACAAGCTTCTTAACAGTCACTAAATGAAGCACATTTTAGGTTACCTGATTTTTTTTTTTTACAGTGCTGTTAACTGTACAGTATTTAGCCAGAAATCCTATGAAAAATAATTTACAAAATCTTCTGCAGGACAGTTCAATTCTTTACAATAATAGAATATAGTATGGAAGAAAATTAAGCTGTTACACTGAGATGGTTTGGGAAAACCATAAAGTGTTTTTGTACAGTGAATTAATTGTGTACAGGAAGCATTAAATCATCAAAGTTAAATGATTGTTTATTGCTTATGAATTTCCAATATTTTCTTTAGCAGGGGGTTTCAAACCTTTTAATGGCAAGGAGCCCTAAATAATACCATGTGAGATTCTTTATTTAGGATTATAATATAATAAAATATAGGCCTAATATAATCTAATATAAAAAAAACGAATTGAAGTATTTGAAGTGATATAATATATCAGTTTAAATGCTTCAATTTGTTTACATATTATATTATTATAATATGAAAACAAACTGAAGCATTTAAATAGATCTAATAGCTAAATATTTTCAAGAAAAGTGAATGTGAACTCTTTTATAATCTAACCATCCCTGAAACTCCCCCACACACAAAAACATCTATTTAAACTAATGTATTTTGAGTTTGCACGCGGGTGGGTGTGTTACCGTTCTGTGTTCATCAACCGTTATTTCCACCACTTTAATCAAACCACTCTTCTTTAAAACATGATGATGTGTGATTTTATTGCACGTCTATGAGTTTCTCGTTGCCTCTCGTATTGAGCTATTTGGTCCGCACACACGACTCACTGCCAATCACACGCGCTCACATCATCTTTCTATGAAACCTGTAAACTGCATTCACCAGTTTTCACTCTATAGCGGTTGACCAGAGCACTGCAATTATTTCTCACTTAAACTACAATCAAATGGATTTCCCCACACATTTCGCGTCAGTCATCTGCGTGGCATTTTATTCTTTTCTGCGCGCCGCCGCTTCAGAAGTGCGCGGCCGAGGCATCAGAAGTGCGCGGCCGCGCACGCGCGCAGCTTAGAGGGAACATTGCTCACCAGCCACTTTGTTCCACTGCTCATAAACTTAATTTAAGGCATGTAGACATGACCAAGATGATCTGCTGAAGTTAAAACTGAGCATCAGAATGGGGTAGAAAGGTGATTTAAGTGACTTTGAACGTGGCATGGTTGTTGGTGCCAGACGGGCTGGTCTGAGTATTTCAGAAACTGCTGGATTTTCACATTTTACAGGGAATGGTCCGAAAAGTGGCAGCTCTGTGAGTGAAAATGCCTTGCTGGTGCCAGAGGTCAGAGAACAGCCAGACTGGTTTGAGCTGATAGAAATGCAACAGTAACTCAAATAACCACTTGTTACAACCGAGGTTTGCAGAAGAGCATCTCTGAACACAAAACATGTTGAACCTTGAAGCAGAAGGGCTACAGCAGCAGAAGACCAAACCGGGTGACACTCCTGTTGGCTAAGAACAGGAAACTGAGGCTAATTCGTAGTTCGCACGGGCTCAAAGAAAAAAAAAAAGTGTACAAATTTTACCTTTAGGGGTACAACAGCTTGTCACTGGGGCAGTGCCCTTAAAAGGACATCTTTGTACCTTTTTTTACCACAAAAAGGTTCATAGAAGTAGTACCTTAAGGTACCTATTTGTACTCTAATCTAAGATACTAATATGCACCTTTTAGGAGTAAAAAAAGGTACAAAGATAATACATTGAATTTATATAGCGCTTTTCACAAACTCAAAGTCGCTTTACAGGGCAGGTAAATATAAAGATTCAGACACAAATACAAAATGGAAGGGGCGTGGAGCTACTACGGATAGGCAGAGGTGAAGAGATGGGTCTTGAGGCGGGACTGGAAGATGGTGAGGGACTCAGAGGTGCGGATCTCATGGGGGAGGGAGTTCCAGAGCCTGGGAGCTGCCCTGGAGAAGGCTCTGTCCCCAAAACTGCGGAGCTTGGACTTGTGGATGCAGAGGAGACCGGCTGAGGTGGATCTGAGGGACTGTGAGGGTTGGTAGGGGGAGAGGAGGTCAGTGAGATATGATGGGGCCAGATGGTGGATGGCTTTGTAGGTAAGGACCAGGATTTTGTATGTGATCCGATGGGAAATGGGAAGCCAATGTAGTTGTTTTAGGACTGGAGTGATGTGGTGCCAGGATTTGGAGCGGGTGATGAGTCTGCGTTCTGGACCAGTTGGAGTCGTTTGATGTAGGTTGAGCTGATGCCAAGGAGTAGTGAGTTGCAGTAGTCCAGTCGTGGGGAGATGAAGGCGTGAGTGAGTCTTTCATTGTGATGTCATTTTTAGGTTACTGCCCCAGTGACAAGCTGTTGTACCCCTAAAGATAACATTTTTTACAACTTTTTTTCTGTGTGCACCATAACTGGACAATAAAAGATTGGAAAAACATTGACTTGTCGGATGAGTCTCGATTTCTGCTGCAACATTCAGATAGTAAGGTTAGAATTTGGCGTATAAACAAAATGAGCGCATGGATCCATCCTGCCTTTTATCAATAGTTCAGGATGGTGTTGGTGGTGTAATAGTGTGGAGGATATTATCTTGCCTCACTTTGGGCCCCTTAGTACCAATTGAGCATCGTTTAAACGCCACAGCCTACCTGAGCATTGGTCTTCTGCAGACCTCGGTTGTAACAAGTGGTTATTTGAGTTACTGTTGCATTTCTATCACCTCAAACCAGTCTGGCTGACCATGTCCATCCCTTTATGACCACAGTGTATCTGATCTTCTGATAGCTACTTCAAACAGGCTAACAGCTACTTCAAACTCACCATGTCACAAAGCTCAAATCATCTCAAACTGGCTTCTTGAACATGACAATGAGTTCACTGGTACAGTCAACATATCTCAATCCAATAGAGCACATTTGTGATGTGGGAACGTAAGATTCAGGTCATGGATGTGCAGCCAAAAAATATGCAGCAACTGCACGATGCTATCATGTTAAAATGGACCAATAAGTGGCTGTTGAGTGTGTATGTATACAGTATAACAAACTTTTAGCCATACTGTAGTGCCTTAAATCTGTCTCCTCAATGCCCACCTAATTGTTTAGGATCATATTACATGTTACTACTGTACATTACATTACTGTCCATAATATAGCCCACACATGCTTATTGGATTGGCGGAGCTTTCCACATGGACAGATGAAAGCCGTGAGGATGATGGGGTGTGTGGGGGATTAGTGTGCGGATGTCCTGTGAGCTCTAATTAGGCCAGTTTAGCTCTACAGCACCAGATCCTGCTGCACTGTGACTGCTCAGTCATGAGATCCACAACCCAGCTTTTTATTTTTTAAGCAGCTGAAATTTTACCTTGCCTTGTTGTTGCTTTCGTCACACGGCCTGATGCCAGTCTGTAAATGGCACAACCACCCCCTGCATGTGGATTTTATTGTTTGTTTGGTGTGATAAAGTAGACATTATCATTCTGTGGCTAGCATTTTCAGCTGAGCTTTATATGAGTAGGCTGACAGCCAATCAGCCTTTTTGTTTCAAATGTAAATGCAATGTCTTGTCCAGCTCTGCTAATGACATCAAAGGGCCCCTTTTCATGGCAGGTGTCTCTGGATTAAGGCAATTGCAGGATTGTTCTTCTCTTCCCCCCCCCCTCTCAGCTTCACGTTTGAAGTGTCATCATCTGCCTTCCTTTTCAGTGTAATTTTGCTTGTATCCAGCTCTTTTAGTGGAAGAGTACTAAAATAAATGTCCTTTTAAAAAAGCCTTAATTAGAGTGAGAAGATAAGTGTAATTCTAACACATTCTCAGTTATTTCATAGCATTTAGTGAGCGGTGGCTCAGTGAAAAGCAAGCAGTTAATATGATCCTTTTAGCTTACACACAGATATTCTACTAGTGTATTTGAAAGAAGTTTTTTCCTTATAATAGCTTTTTAAAACTTAAGGCATTTAAATCAATTATAGTTTTAGACAATTATATGTCTGTCTGGTTTAATGTTTTTGAACAAAGTGTCTTATAGACTATGCTCAACAAGGCTGCATTTGATCAAAACTATTTGTAATATAACAATTTAAGATCTATTCTAATATATTTATTATATTTTAAATGTTTTTTTTTTCTGTGATGAATGTTCAGCATCATTACTCCAGTCTTCAGTGTCACATGATCCTTCAGAAATCATTCTAATAATGTAATGGTGGCTGTTTCAGAGGAACGAGAGTGGGATCCATATGCTGCAAACATTTATTCAAACAAACATAATAAAAGTAAATCCAGGCAAAACTGATGCAGACATGTGCAAGGAAGGCTGACAACACACACGCTCTCTCTCTCTCTCTCTCTCTCTCTCTCTCTCTCTCTCTCTCTCTCTCTCTCTCTCTCTCTCTCTCTCTCTCTCTCTCTCACTCACTCACTCACTCACTCACTCACTCACTCACTCACTCACTCACTCACTCACTCACTCACTCACTCACTCACTCACTCACTCACTCACTCACTCACTCACTCACTCACTCACTCACTCACTCACTCACTCACTCACTCACTCACTCACTCACTCACTCACTCTCTATAGAAGGACAATACCGGACAAAGATCATGAGAAACACTTGGGTATATATACACTCAAGGCGAGATTGGCGAACAAGACACAAAACCCACACCGTGACAAATAAACTGATTTGCTCCTCAAGAAACATTTATGATTATTATAAATGTTGATAACAGGTGTGCTGCTTAATATTGTTTGTGGAAACCATGATATTTTTTTCAGGATTCTTTGAGAAATAGAAACTTATTTGAATATAGAAATCTTTTGTAACGTCTTTAGTGACACTGTGTGACCAAATTTAAATATGCTAGTTCCAATAGTTCAAAGTTCATTATTTTATGAACCTCAAAAGATACCTCACAAAACACTCTCTAATGTTGTTTATATGGCCTATAAAATATTTGTTTTTTATGCTATCAGCATAATATGTTGATGTTGATTTTAGTGTCTATACAAAATGAATGTGTAGAATCTTTACACTTTATGTAAAAATACATTCAAGCAACATCACACTGGGTTTACTGTCTATAGAGTTTATATATGATTTTTACCGTTCTTTTCACTGCTTAAAATGTTGATGTTGTATTTTGACCATTTAAGAGGAAAACTACAATGAAAACAGGCAGCTGCCGGGTAGTATTTGCAGCAACATGTCCCGTTACTTGCTACAGTAGTTATTGCACCTGAGGATCTGAAAGCCCTTGTCAGGTCTGGTGGGAAGACCATGGCCATACTTCTCCAGCCATTAAGCGAATGATTAGTGGTCGACCGATACTGATTTTTTAAATTGCCGATATCTTAGAGAGCAGGGTGGCCGATGGCTGATATAAAGCTGATACATATAACATTATTTAATTTAAATATAGTAAAAACACATGCATAAAGTGCTGAAATTAAATTTATGTATATTTTACCATTTATATTTACAAATTTAGACATAAATAATTTGAAAACTAATATGAAAAAAACTGAACTTGTCAAAAAAAGACATCTTGTGAAATAAACAGATTTATTTACACTTTAGATTGCAACTACTTCTGTAATCTTCTCTAAAAAGGAACTATAAAGAGACAATATGGAAAGTCTTTGTGTTATTTTTCAAATAAAGAAAACGTAGTGCTAATTTTACACACAGCACACAATGAATATGACATAGCAGCCGACCAACTGGATGTAGCGCACCATAAACATAGTTTAAAGTTTGTGAATTGTCCGTGTCCAGTAAGGCTGAACTTGCCAAAGTTTGCAAGGTTAAATGTTTATTATCGGTCGACCACTTGAGGTAACTGAAGATGTAAAAGCATTGTACCCCTTGTAGTGTATTGGGCAAATCTGAATTCTAGCTTGCAGTCACCAAACACTGCTATTGGTTAGCACAAAGATAACTTTCATGATATTACTCAGAGTCAGAACATTTGAATTAAACAGATAAGACAAAGCTGTTGCTGTTGGTCTACAACACACACTGATTAAAGAATAAAAGGCATGCTTAAGGTTGCATTTATAATAGTACTAACTAGACTACTCTGGCATTATCCAAAATCCTCATCTTCCTGTATTCTGGCAAGCAGGCAGATAGTGCTCTGTCAGATTGTTTATCACTATCTGCTTTCTCTCAGTTCGTGCTCAAGTGTAGGGTCTGTTTCATTTTGGCCTCACTAAACAGCTGCAGTCTTGTCCAAACATACACCAAACACTCTTCTGCTCAATTCATGTTGTTCCTTTAATCCAGCTCTTACTGTATATGGTGCTCTGGTTTCCAGCGCTTTGATCTCACATCATCCCTTCAACAGTTTTACAGTTTAAGATTCCAGCTCTAACTTGGCAGTCTGAACACTTTGGTCTGAGATTGAGTTCTCTATTTATTCAGCATCTCTGTTTACATAGACACATGTTTGTTCTCAGTGTTTGGGTTTAGAGCATACTTAAAGACTGTTAAGAAGATTCAGGAGTACAAGAAGGTGCATAATTTAGTTTTTGTCTTACCACGAGCTAAATACTTGCATAATTAATTTGCCTGCCCTAAATATTTTCTACAAAACCTTGCATAGAAAAAGACTCTCTCATTATGATAATCTGTCCAGGTTTACTGTTGACTTCTTTATTAGAAACACAGCCTTTTAGGATTCCTTAAGATAGTAGTGTAATATGATATATCCGCAAGACCAATATATTGGCTGATATATATATATATTTTTTTTTTTAAATATCGCCCAATACGTTGTTGTTTTTTTGGCCGATAAGTGTCAAAAGTGGGATTGTTCTTTTAGGATAAGATTATCATAATCTTTGGGGTTTGGGACTTTTTTTGACAGTGCCGAGAGCGGCGGTGCCCATTCCTATTCCCGTTGTCCGACTTCAGTTTAGTGCCTTTGTTCAAGAGTTCTAATGTATTATTCGACACAGAGATGTTAAAGACAGTAAGTGGTATTTGAAAAAGCACTGTAGCGTTTGCATTTCAATTATTAGTAACAGAAAAGCTACAGCTAATACTTTATAGTATACCCTCACCAAAATACACATTTATATCTTTTTTAAACAAGTCTTTGAATATCTAATAAATATTTAATTATTAAATATTTACTTAGAATTCTCTGATTCTTCAACCTTTACAAATAGCCACGTCATTTTCAGCTCTTCCTGGCATATAAAGAAAAGTGAACAGAATCACACATTTAAAAGTAGATCATGAAGTAAGATTGTAAAGATAAATGTTTATGACTCTTAGTAAGCACACAACAGAAGACACATACATGTGTTGTTCTTTTAGGATAAGATTATCATAATCTTTGGGGTTTGGTATCTTAGTGAGAACTTACATTGAAAACACTTTCTCAGTAAATTTGAAATAAAACAACAATAATAAAACAACTTACTACAGCTTCGGCTTTACATTCTTCACCATTTTACTGAGAAAAAAAAAGTATTTTATTGCTGATGTTAATCCATATAGCATGCAGAGATGCAAACTTTCAAAATCCTCCAGAAATAGGGTAGTATGCGGGAACCTTTTGCGTATTATTTACAAAGCATTGTGATTTGTGAGGCACTAATCCTAATTCTGCATACTATTGCACATTAAGATGCAGCCATTGTATTATTTGGCTCTGAATCACAGTACGTTGGCATCATTGGTGGAAAGCTTTCTTTGGGAGAAAGCTTTCACACTAACTGAACGAACCAAACTGTCTTCAGATTGACTACAAACCACATCAAAAGCTCTAGTGTAAAGCACCTTAGACGGAAGAAAAAGAAGGAAAAAGTGTGGACGGTGAGAAGAGGACTGTCAGCCTGCATTAGGTTACCCTTTCCACTCCTGGCCGTTAGGGGACAAACCAATGAGGATTTTCAGAGCACCACTAAATAGTTCCTGACTGATGCTGGCTGAGAGGCCATGTTTGTGAAATGTGCAAGTGACTCAGAGACTGTGGGGAAAACCGCCAGAGACTCCTAGGGACGTTTGCGATTGGATCAACAACTTGTCAGTCAAACCCTTGCGTTTGTTAATGGGATGTCCTTGAATAGACTGCCAAGGAGTCTGTTGCTGTATATTTGCTGAGTGTGAGCTCACTTGGGCCAGTGGGGCTGCCAGATTTTGTATTAAACGTGAATGTGAGTAAGTACAAAGAATAGAGGTGGGTGACAAATATTTATGAATCTGTGCCCTCTAATCTCACAACTAGAGAATTTTTCAAGGATCCAGCTTGTTGTTCACCCATCTTAAATCTTTAAAGTTCCACTTTACATGTGAAATCAGCTGAACAGCTTATGTAATGAGTTCTTTGGACAAACTGATTTGTCATTCCAAGCGTTTTTTTTTCTTTTTTTTCAGATGTTATGGCACTTTACTTTTTTTTCTTTTTTTTCTTAGTGTTTTTAAGTGTAACTTTAGTTGCTTTTTAGATGATTAGAAAAGTTATCTAAATATAAAAATAGAGGAAATGAGCATGTATATTTAAATACTACATTGATTTAGCAATACCAATAAAATGTAAAGAATTGCTTACATCGACTGATAACTGATTTACCGTTATATATTGTGCGTTGTATATATTGTACCATATCTTTAGTTCCAGATACTTCAAATGACTTTATGCACTTCTAGCACTCTTTATGTAGTCTTTTGTTCCAGCCTGGGTTTTAGGTCTATTTACTTAATAACAAAAAAGTAATTTGATTACGTTCTGGCTAGGTCAAATCAAGAGTGGGCTGTGATGGATTGGGGCCCCATATCATTTCATACCAGCTCCCTTAAGCTTGAAATTTCAGTGTGTGTGCGTGTCCCCTACCTCTCTGTAGTAGTTCTGCCTGACTGGAAGTGAGATTATTGATAGGTCTCATGTGTGCATTGATGTGGCTTGGGCTTTAATCGGCCTTATCGATCCAACCACACAGGCAAACATTTGAGAGTGCATGCTTTAAAGCGGCATTTCAGAAAAGGCCACAGAGATGTTATGAAATTATTTAATTATGTAACAGGTTTTGGATTGTCTACCAGCTTGATGCACAGAAGAGCTCATAAAGCTACGGCTGATTACAAAGATTGTTCATTTTATGCACAAAATTCCAAGCTGTTGGTGGAAACGCAATGTTCTTCCTACTTAAAGGCAGGGTAGGTGATTTGTTCCAGATTTGTTTTATGTTATGCTGGTTGAAAGTCTCTTCACATCCTGATAGCAACCACTAATTTAAGTGGTCTAAATGTATTTATATGTCTGTGGAAGGTGTAGGACCATTTAATGTTGTTCGTCTAATTATTGCATTCGGTCCGAGGGCAATAATACGATGTCCTACCTGCCTGTTAACACATGTATTTCCATACCTGCACGCACCCTGCTTTTTCAGACATCACAAGTCATCCGCTCATTTCATGCTATGCAGAGTTGTAGACAGACGTCAGTCACCAAGCAACGCAACCTAAACAGCTGCCACCTTTTACAGTTCCTCCTGAACCAAAACAACTAGCTTATTCTGCGTTCACGCCATAACTACTGTAATTTGTATGAGATGGAAAACCGTGACATTATACTCTGAGCATTTCATGACTTGAACTTATGCGTTTCAATAGCAACACTATCAATGCCAAAATGAATCCGCAGCAGTCAGGTGATACAGGTCAGTGCTCTTTAGTTATTTACGTCCATTATTATTGTAATGTTATGTGCTTTGAGACATGAGGTAGTTTAACACTGGGTGCTTCTCAATTCTTATTTGTGCATCCTCGTTTCCTTTCCTCGCGTCTCAGCTCCACCCCTGTAGGATGCGAGGGAAGGCTGCAAGGAAAGAAAAGGAGGACGGAGGAATCGAATGAATACTTGATCACTCGAGCGTAGGGTTGGGTATCGAGTTTGATACTTTTTAGGTACCATGTCTTGTTTTTCAGTACCAAATTTCGATACCTAAGGGGTTAATCTATAGCCTGGATGCCAGCCCGAACCCCGCCCACAACATTTTTTGGTCGGGAAGTTCGGTCTGGACTCGCTCCATTGAGGGGTAATTATGATCAGTCAAAAAATGTTCGGGCCAATCAAATTGCCAGGGCGGGCTTTATACGATGATGGACAGATGATCTGCAGGGACGTAATCATCACGTTATCAAAGAGCGCTTAACTGGTTTCCCTCAGAGTTGACTGCCGCTGGAGAACTGAGATGTATAGATTCCGCTATCGCGTCTGTTGTAAAAGAAATCGACAGCGCATTCATTTTAATAGACGAACAGAGAACTGCAATCAAGGCATTTGTCGATCGGAAAGATGTGTTTGCCGTCCTTCCTACGGGATTCGGCAAAAGTTTAATTTATCAGCTGGCTCCGATGGTCACTAAGAAGATGGGACGCAATGAAAACCCTGTGGTCGTTGTGGTTTCTCCTTTGGTCGCACTCATAGAGGACCAAGTAAAAGAAGCAACAGTCGTTATTCTACTTCTTCCAGCGTGCGTGCATTTGAGTTCTGTAGTTGACAACTGTGCTATGCAAAGTAGTTGACTTACTGCGTTGCTCTCATTGGTTGTAGGTCTATCCAATTGAGTGCAGAGTTTTTTTTTCTCCTGGTTCGGTTAAGACACGCCTCATAATCAAAGCCCTATGGAGCAGTATCAGACTCACATTCTGACTAGAATATGAGTATGACGAAGTCAGGCTAGTTAATCTAGTCAACGTCAGTGAAACAAAAAGCATGCAGCATGATTGGCTGTGGCGGAAAAACACTAACGTTAGTTTACGCGGTTGCCCAGAGAGACGTGGCTCGTCGCACGTGAGGCTGTAGTGTGTGTGAGCGTCCCAACCGTCCCAACCCAGATAGATAGATAGAAAATATGTGGAAAAGATCAAAAGTGTACCTACTTATGTACCACACTCGATGCCAGAAGCACGCGATGCAATATTTTCGACAAGTTAATTGCTGCCAAGACATTTCGACCCCCGCCAAATTATTACCCCCCCTAGCATCGGTAGGTTTAGGATAAGTTGTGGGGGAGGGGGTAGGATTTGGGGCGCGGTTGGGATTAGGCAATCAGGTACTGACTTCAACGAGGGGGGTAATAATTTGGCAGGGGCACAACACCGGCAACACGATAAATCTGAAGACACTTAAAAGCACACAGAATACACTTGAGAGTAGAAAGTTTATCCGTCTTCGACTGCAAGAACTGGAGCGCGTCACAAATGAACCGAAACTCAGCGTATAGGATACTTGACTCACAGACATGAGAAATAGGCCTATAGACGGTTAACATATGTCTACTTTTAAACGAAACAATTAGAAATAAATAGTTTGATTATGTAATCGATATAGGCGCATGTGCGTGTTCATACTGCAGGAATGACGAGTCAACATCGCCATATTCTTTGTAGCCAACACACTCAGTAAACACTTGTTTATTAATAAAAAATTAAAATATCTCCTTGCTATTTTTTCCCGACACCCAGAATTATTAGGCTACTTTCCCCAGTGCTTTGCGGCAAGCTTTATATGTGCTGAGCGTGAGGCATATATCCCGCACCCCAGTAGCCTATATTTAATTCAATTCACATTTATTTGTATAGCATTTTTCACAAAACATATCCTTTCAAAGCAGCTTTACAGAAAATGTATTTGTCTAAATTACAATTTAGATTGATCTGTTATCAGCTGACTGTGTGTAATGCATTTCAATTAATTTTCATTCAGTTTCATTGTTAAACAATGCATTAATTTAAGGCAGAAACAATGAGCTCATTGAGGTAAAGAATACATATTGTTAAATGATTAGGAAACATAGAAAACTTTAGCATTGGTGCTTTTTTACAGACTCAAAATATGAGTGTAAAAAAGTCAACAAACTGAAAAAAATAATAAAAAATTAGGTAACGTTATATAGAGGGAATGCATTAACGTCACTTCCCCGCCGGAACACGCCCCCCTCAGCGGGACTGAGTGGCAGAAGAGCTGCTGCGTGACTGGAGTTAATAGGGGAAACTGCGTTAACGCGAGTAAAACAAACTATTATCAGTTTAAACTAAAAGTTGGACTCGATATAGTGTTCCTTACAACTTATCAAAGATCCAGTGATCCATGGATATTGACATGCAGCCAGGAATCGTGTTTCCTGACGTTTATATGTGCCTGATTTCGACGCCGGGGAAATAAATGAAGAACATTTGCCTGTAAACGTTTTATATAAATACAATATAGATAGGTCTAAATCCGAGTGATCACTTACATTAATGTTATACTGTATATCATCATATCGTCCAGCCCTAAAACTTGTATAGTTTTTTGTCAGTGTTTATTTAAAAACATCCAATTATGCAGAATATAGTCTGTTCTGTAGCTTTTTGCAGTCTGTAAAAATATACAGTACCTCAGATTTCTGGTCAAATCTAGTTGTACAGTCAATCGCAAAGCTCTTTCCCGTTTTAGATGTGTTTTGTGTGATTTTCACGGCATTCACGCTGAAAACAAATGTTGCCGCTCAGTCTTTTTGCCACTTGTGGGCGTGACCGCATTCACTCCGGCCGACGGTGACGTCATGCGCATACCCTCTATTGTTAAAACGGATTTCCTAAAATTGGTATCTAAACAAGTATCGTTCAGGAACCGGTATCGAAGTCAAGGTATCGGTATCGCTATCGAAAATTTTGTTACGATACCCAGCCCTACTCGAACGTCACTTCACAGCGTCATCAGCAGCGCTCAAAGGATCTGCCCTTATGTTGTTTTAGTTTGGTTATTCAAGAAATTCATAATAAATAATAATAAAGCAAGATACCCTGTTGAATTATGTGAGATGTGTGGTTTATTTAATCTGCAAAGGTAAAGTATAAATTAAAATGATTGTGACCGATATGAAGGGGAAGGAGAATTTATACATGCGTCACGTTTAGTCGATAAAACATTTCCGCAAAGGATACACCTGTGCATCCTCGCTCATGACTCCTCTGGAAGCCTCCTCACTCATCGATCCTCGCCTCCTCGCGGTGCAATTAGAGAATTGAGATGTCCTTCAAGATGGCTGAACTCGATCGGTTTCCGGGTCATAGGATGGAGGACGGAGGAGCGAGGAAACGAGGAGGGATATTGAGAAGCACCCACTGTCTCTTGTGACGCTTTGCTCCCTGCTGTACGCGTTCATGTGTTTTGCAGGAGGCGTGGCTTTTGGGAGCACTCTAAAGGGAGGGTGGGATCTAATGCTTTCAAAGCTATCTTGCTATTGCTAGCCTCTCCGAAAAATTGCCTACCTTACCTTTAAGGTTATGTTTGTAAGCCTAGTGTCTTGGTAAAACATCTCACAAACCCTCAATAAACTGGGCATTAGGGGTGTAGCAATATATCGTGTCACAATATTTCGCAATACAAAAATGCAACAATATGTATTGTATCGTGGATAGCGACAAAATGTAGTTAACCCAAAATAAAAATTACTGTGTGCGAAAAAAAAAAAAATGCATCCTCTGACTTGCGATGCAGAAGTATTTGTGTCTGGTGTCATGCAGGGATGACATCAATACACACAAAGCATTTATGTTTATTTTTGTAAATGTATGCTTTTAATAAGTAACTAGATAAGAAAGTTTGGGGGGTGAGTGTGTGCAGTTTACATTGCAGAACAAAACGTCAAAGTATCGTCAAGTTATGTTTACCACAGGCTTTATTTTACTGGCTTAATCTAAGCCCTGTCTGTGAAACTAGGCCTGAAACTGGGCACTCTCAAAAAGTTTAACATCAGCCAAAAAGACCCTCCTTAAACCAGTCAAAGAATTTAGTTTTGAAACAGGGCACTGTCACCTATCTCCTGTAGTTACGGACCAAGTCGGATTGCCGTGATTTGTGTGCGCTGTGCTGTGACGCTGTGCTGGTTCAGGTTTCTTCCTCCACAGGCTCTGGCTCTCGGCTTATTGGCTGACCTTGATAAGCCAATGCAGAAGTGGCTGGTGCAGCAGAAATATACCCTCTCCTTCCCGCGCCTGGCATTGGCATTCATTCAGAACCAGGTCTGATGCTGTAAACAGCTAAAATAAACAAAGGGAGGATGCTAAATTAATCGCAGTGAAACGCACACACAAACGTCATTGCTCAGCGTTAAGTTTCAAACAAAGGAAGCTCCTGAAGAACAAAAAATTAATTACATAAATTTAAATAGCTTGGCCTTGCATAATGGAAAAAGGAAGCTGTTTGATGTGCCTGAAAAGTGGACTAGATTTTAAACAAATGTGTTAGCCAAAATATAAGAGTGGAAAACTGTGCTTCTACCTCTGTCTCTTTTTATAAAGTTGTCCCAGATAGTATTGATAACTCTAACTGATATGAGTGTACAGTAGATACTTTAGAATTTGCTCTCAAATGTTCTCTTGAAGTAGGGGAGATCGAGGAGTGTTGTGTCTGTGATTCTTCATGTTTCTCTAACTTTGACGTAATGTTCTCATATATCTGCTACAAGGTAATATAATTTAGAAAGCAACTCTTAGTCTAATCCTTTAACTCTGTAAATTAATATCAAGTACAAAATGTGCTGTTTTAAAAACCTCCCCCGTAACGCTTCCTTTTACAGTCCTGTTACCCATTACTATGTACTTATTATAGTAACTATAATTACTGGGTAATAACTAGGTACTAACCCTGAACCTACCCCTAAACCTACCCCTAACCCATGTTACCTTATATTAGCCAGTACTTTCTAGGTAAGTACACTGTAAGTACACGTAAGTACTGTACTGTAAAAGGAAGCGTTACTACCATTTTTTATTGTGGTAATTCCATTTAAAATGGTAAATGGTCTGCATTTATATAGCGCTTTCACAGACCCAATGGCCACCAAAGCGCTTTACAATTTGCCTCACATTCACCCATTCACTCACTCATTCATACACCGACGGGCGACGGCAGCCATGCAAGGCTCCATCCAGCTCGTCGGGAGCAGCTGGGGTTAGGTGTCTTGCTCATGGACACCTCGACACTTGGTCAGGTGGAACCGATTGAACCACCAACCTTCCGGTTTGTAGACAACCTACATGAACCACTGAGCCACTGCCGCCCTAAATTTTTCTTGAAATGAAAAGCTTGTGTGAGAACCTGTGGATGATTCCAGTTTAACCTAACTAGTTTAAGGTCCACTAGTTAAAGGGATAGTTCACCCAAAAAGGACAATTCTGATGAAGATATTTCTCATACAATGAAAGTCAATGTTTGTTTACCGATATTCTTCAAAATATCTTCTCTTGTGTAGAAAGTAAGTCGCACAAGTTTGGAATGACATTATGACAACATAATTTTCAGGGTGAACTATTCCTTTAAGAATTGGAAAAAAAAATATGTAGGAGAGATTTGTATGCTCATATACTGTCTCCTTTTTTTTTTGCCTTCAGCTAGTGTCCTGATGCCATGGCAACAACATGACCCTTGAAACTGCACCCAGGAGTCTCTTTGTCAGTTAGCACATTAGTAGAACCATCTCTCCATTTTGTTTCAGACCATTATTTATCCATTGATTGAAATTGACTAAGTGCACATTCTTGAATTCTAATGGACTCACATGCAAGCATACACACACAGTAGGCATTTGCAACTGACATAATCACATTGTCTTATATCTCTGTCAATCTCTATCTATGTCTCTCCGCCACTCTTTTGCTTTTTGAAAGAGAATCTGAGCTTTCCAGAGTGAATTTCCTCTGGAAGAGCTGAAAATCCATTCTCCTTATCACCATGGAAACACTGTCAGATTCTGACGACCCCCTTGTTAAGGCGAAGGCGCTATTCCAGCCTGTATACGCTTAAGAATGTCTCAGTGCACAAAGCTTCTTGCTTTGTCTTTTTTTGTATAAATGTATTACTTTTTCACAACTACTATTTATTACTTTAAGTAATTTTTTTGTGGACACCATGAAATCAAAAGTAAAAAAATCTGTGGGGTGGGGGGGTTGTGGTATTTATTATAAATGATTTATTCGTGCACATCATTATTTTCTTAATTCTTGTGCCCTTGTAATCTTTAATCAGAACAGCTTCCCCTCCCTCTTTCAGCAACTTCTCTCCTCTGATTCAAGTTTATTTATAAAAAAACATTTAAAACCAACAAACATGTAGAATTAGGAAAATACAGTAAAAGAAAAAGGAAGAAAAAAAAACAGTACTTAAAAGAACTTAAAATAAAGCCAGACAAATGATGACGAGGACGGGACTCACATGACATCACAGCAATAGCAAACCACAACAATCCAATCAATTACAGACACAAAATCCACCCTACATTTTTCTTGTTCGAGAAGCCTTTTCAGTCGGATATGTCACAATAGAGACGAAAAGACACAGCTTTTATGCTACCTTTAAATAAGTAATTTACTGTAATAACTTAATATAAAAAAAAAAAAAAAAATGTTTTTATATAAAGTATATAATTTAATCACAAAATGAATATAATTTTTGTAATGTAATTTATGATTTTGTATTGTTCACTTTGCATGCATCTCTGTGATCCAGTTACCAGTGGCTGATTAATGTAGTGGTTTCTGGTGTGGGATACAGCTCAGCTTAGTACAGAAAGTGCAGGTGATCATATGTTTGAGTTTCCCCAGAACTGTAAGACTCCGGGAGCCGTCAGCACTTTTCTCAGTGTGGGGCACTAATGACTGAAGAGAAGAAGTGCCAGGAGAGTTGATGAAAGAGTGTGTGAGTGAGAGATGCAGGAGGCAGAGTGGGACTGCTGCGGCCTCATGCCTCACTGCCCTTCTGTTTCTGCCCGCTATGAAATGCCACAGCACTCTGCCCTTCCTGTCTGGCCCTTCCCCCTCACCTGCTTCATCTGTCCTCTGCCTTTTCCCTGCCCTCTGGACAACTGTCATAAATCACTTCTCCAGTCCTGCCTCCTGACTCAACTTGTACTGAGTATCTTAGCCCAAGACCTCGACCCCTGTTTACTTCTTTTAGCCCTCTGTGACTGCAATTCCCTCCTGCATACATGAGGCTAGGTATGTTTGAAATATACTGACGCGTCCCAAGGGCCCCAATATTTGGAAGAACTAGATTGCAGGTAAATAACAAATGATATTTCAAGTTATAATAATTAGAATCTGATGTTCATGTTCTGATGTATTCAACTGCTGTGAGTTATTATATTCTTTGAATTTTGCCAAGTATCGTATATCATGTATAGTGTGTATTATTATATAAACAGATGACAGGAAAGACAAAGTTTCAGAAGCTTTTTTACTAGTAATAAAATATAGAAAAAAGTAGCACAACTGTTTTAAGCATTGATAATAAGAAAGCAGTAAAGAAGCCCAGCAGGCACCAGACATCAATATGACGTCAGACTGATGTCGACATCCAACGTCGGACGTTTTTATCTTCTGGCAACACAATTTCAAAATCTAAAACCTTCCTGGTGCTGATGCTAAAGGGCAGTAAGGATGTGAACATGTAGAAAAATCTTTAAAGGGATGGTATAATGCCCTTTTTACAATATGTAAAATAAGTCTCTGTTGTCCCCAGAATGTTTATGTGAAGTTTTAGCTCAAAATACCCCACAGATAACTTTTTATAGCATGTTAAAGTTGTCCCTTTTTGAGGGTCAGTAAGGTAAAAACCTGTCGTTTCGTGTGTGTCCCTTTAAATGCAAATGAGCTGCTGCTCCCGACACAGAGGGAGGAGCTTCAAGAGCTGGTGTGTGTGTTAGCAGCTCCAATTACCTCATGCAGACAAGCACTAAAATGTCAGAAACTGTTCTGCCTTTTTCGGACAATGATGGAGAGACTCAAGAAGAAGTGACAACATGAGAAGTGACAACATGTAGAATGCAACAGGACGTTTCTGAATGGTTAGTTGATGATTTTATGTTGCTGATGTGGAGTTGACTATCTATAATGTCTTTGATTAGCATATTCTGTCATGATAACCTAAAATCGCTTGTGTGGGAACTGTTGTAAGATGCCTACAGAGTGCCATGTTATTACATGTATTGCATGTGAAAACACGGATGCGACAGCTTGAGCAGACTTACAACTGTGCTCGACTACAACAACTCTTCCTCTCAACATGGACTGTGTGTTCCAGGGGGCGGGGTTTATGTAAAGTTTAGGGTTGGTGATGTCACTAACCCGGGAGGAATGTTGTGTAGTCTCAAACAGCAACATTACACACTAACTAAAGTTATAAAAGTGAAATCATAATCAACCACCCCTTTAACATTTACTTGGGTCTGTTGTATGTACGCAAAAAGAGAGAGAATAATAATAATAAATAAAAAAACAGCAACTGACTGAGCAATATATCACTATTAGATGGTACCAAAAGCAATGTTTTGGGATCACACTATGAATTCAGTGATATCACTAGTCTATAATAATTGCGCAAAGAGTTGGCAACATCAGCACATATTTGCAAACAGGGCTTCGACGTCTAATGATGTTAGAATTTGACGTTGTTTGGACGTTACCATTATGATGTCAAGGAGACGTTGGGTTTTGATGTCAGTGTTTGACGTCAGTATGACGTTGGCTTGATGTTGGCTCAACGTTGGATTTTGGTTACTTTACAACACAACTTAAAAACAACAAAATATAAACGTCTAATGATGTTAGAATTTGATGTTGTGTGGACGACACCATTATGACGTCAACAAGACGTTGGTTTTTGGTAACTTTA
This sequence comes from Rhinichthys klamathensis goyatoka, assembly GCF_029890125.1. Lineage (NCBI taxonomy): Eukaryota > Metazoa > Chordata > Actinopteri > Cypriniformes > Leuciscidae > Rhinichthys > Rhinichthys klamathensis. The sequence continues at coordinate 21,887 of NW_026607469.1, forward strand.
CAACACAACCTAAAAACAACAAAATATAATAATATATTAATAATATAATATAATATATATATAATTTTGGTCACCCGACGTCACGACCAAAATTTAACCAAATATCAACGTCTTATGACGTTGTGTGCCTGCTAGGAGTATATTAGAATGATTTCTGAAGGATCATGTGACACTGAAGACTGGACTAATGATGCTGAAAATTCAACTCAATCACAGGAATAAATTACATTTTAAAATATTATTAAGTTTTAATTTACATATTAAAACTTATTTTAAATTGTATTCAAATTTCCACAATATTACTGTATTTACTGTATTACTGTATTTAGAAAAAAAATAATTGCATAAGAGACTTTGAAAAACATCAAGTTATTTATCTATTTTAAACACATTTTTGATAAGTGTAAAAAAAACATTTCTGGGTTGTTGTTTTTCTTTTGTTTTGTTTTTGTGTGGAAAAGTTGAAGTGGAACAACAGCTTTTTGGCATATTTGTTTCTTTAATCTTTTGTTTGTGTTGAAAAATGCCCAAATTTGAGCTATGTTTCTCTTCATTTTCCTCTTTGAAATGAACAGGCAACAATGTGAACTGGGATTTGTTTTCTTTGTGCTAAACCACACCCTCAGTATGTGATGCATTGCCAACTACATGCACTGTGAGTAGCTATTTAACAGTGTTCTGATATATTTGCAATAATCAGTCTCAGTCTGTCTTGGATCTGTCCATTTCCTGCTCTAACAGTAAATGTTATCAACCAGCATGGGTCCGACGGCCCCTTCAGCCAGCTTTTAGAGATACCATTAGGACTATGACTGGAACAAGAGGGTCTCGACCTCATCGAACCCCCCCATAATGCCAACACTTCCCGAGGCCTCTGGAGGTATCGGCTCATGCGTGGGAAAGCCTCAGAGTTTAAGTGAGGTGAAAGGAGGAAGAAAAACAGAAAGTGGGTTATTCCAATGAAAGCTTGTTTACATGCATATTAAATCACTTTGTGCATATTTCATATCACAAGTGTGCCAGCTGCCAAAATGGCTGGCATGTAAGAAAGCTTTATTTGTGGAAAGATTCCCCAGCATAAAGTGTATATTTTTTTCTGTGTATCGTGTTCATGCATGTTAGTATTAAATGTCATGCCCTGAGGTGATTGCCGGGCGTCATGTCGTCATGGCAATTATGAGGGGGATGTTGTGTGAGGGTTGTGGTTCTTTACTGCTGTAACAGGTTTGACAACAAGCTGGATGGCACCGTCCGTCTCTAATGCCTGACTTGAATGAATCTGCCTAATAAGGGCATCTGTTTGTTTATTTGTTTGTTTGATTTTCTCCCCCTGTGTAGCTGCATTCATCTCCTCATTAATCTCTGTGTCCGCTCGTATCATTGGCCATCTCTGTTAGATTTCCCTCCGTGATTTAATGGAAGGGGCTGTGGTTCAAGGCTTCAGAGTTACTCTCGCCGCGGTGGGTCATGTGATTAATTGTGTCCGGCGGCCGGTTGAGGGTGTAACTTATGGCCGGGGATAATCAACACATTTCCCCCCTTGGGAAATCTCCATCTTAAACCCATCCGGTGCTCCTCAAAGCAGGGACAAACTACGAGAAGTAGTTTTTAAATCAATGCGAGTCCTCTGCTCAGCTTGCCAGTCGCCATCTCCTCAGTTGAGCACCTCACTGTCATCTGTGACTGAAAGGTGTGAGGTTTTAATAGGAAAACCTGCTGTGGCTGTCTGCTGTTGTATTTTTGTAACCACCTCTCCTGACCTTGGGCTACTTCTGCTGCCCAGACCCCTACTTGCTGGTGAGAGACCATTGAAGCACACATTAAAACACATTTGAGAGACGAAACACCAAAAATGCAGTGTGCTAGACAGTGTCACTTAGATTGTTAGACCCACTTAGATTGTTTGACCTTTCTTAAATGACATAAGTAGTTCTTTAGCGAGTCCCGCACACTTTTAGTAAAGATGATAATTGGCTGGGACACAAGTGTCAGCTCTGTGCTTGAATTTATTAAACATATATAAATTATGTATTGCAAAAAGGACAGTGCAACATGAATTATGCAGTGTTTATCATTGTAATTAGAATGGATTAGACCGACCGAACTGAGGATGATGAGCATAACATGCATTTCCAAGACTTTGTTTCTAAATTTAGTAAATGAAACGTGTCCCACGATGGCTTTTGAACATGTATCTGAATTTATTTGCACTTTCTGTGTGCATGTAGATGTATGAATATGAGTAGAGTATTTGTTTAAATGCATAGTGTTTTACTCATCTGCATAGCTCATGAATAGATTAGGCCAGCCATTATCCAGTTCTCCATTTTTAAAGCCTTGATCTGAAGTGTTTCGAGGACCTGCCGAGAAACAGAGTATTGACAGAATAAAAGAGACAGAAAAGTCTATTTTCTATCTTTTATTAGAGACCTCAGGGCATGCAAGTTGCTGACACGTCACTTCCTATCTGACCTTCATGCTCTCTGATCAGGATTGACTTGCCTGTTGGTCATGTGATTCCTTCGTGCCTTTAATGCATTTGCTTTTGTTCTGTTTCTGATATCATATCTCATCAAATACATTCAATTCAGTCAGACTCCTCACTAATCTTTTTCATGATTTTTTTGTAGAAGATAAAATATTTATACACCTCTCTCTATTGTTATTATTATTTTGTTGACTTGACAACCAGTCTACAACCCTAATAAGAGCTTAGCTCACAATAGCAACCATCCAGATCACCCTACCAACTATTAAGGAACACGAAAAGCCATTCCTCAGCATCAAAACGCCATAGTAAATTGGAGTTGGCCTCTATTGACTTTGGACAGTGTACTGATATAACATTGAAAATACCTAGCAACTACCTATAATGCCTAGCAACCACACAAACACCCTAGCAACTGCTTAGCAACACCATTGCAACCACCCAGAACACCCTGTAGCAACCACCCAAAACATCTAGCAGCCACCTAACAGTGCCATATCAACCACTCAGAACATCCTAGCAACCACATAGCAATACACTAGCAACACCCTAGCAACCACCAAGAACACGCTAGCAGCTCAATTAATTAATGCTAGCAACGTGCTAAAACATGTTAGCAATCTGGTAATTCATGCTAAACACATGCTAATTCATAGTTAAAACGTGAATTCATGCTAGCAATATGTTAAACCATGCTAACAACATGCTAATTCACACTAAAACATGTTTGCAACATGTTAATTTGTGTTAGAAACATACTAAAACATGATAGCATTGTAATAAAACATGTTAATTCATGCTAGCAACATGTTAAAACACATTGGCAACATATGCTAGCAACTTGTTAAAACATGTTATCAACTTGTTAAAGGGGTCATATAATGGTACATACACTTTTTCAAGTTGGTTGTACTGAAATTTGTGTTGGCAGTGCCTGTACACAACCATCATATAATGATAAAAATCTATCCAGTGTTTTTGTTTTAATCTCCTTATATGTTT
>NW_026607470.1:0-17500 GCF_029890125.1 Rhinichthys klamathensis goyatoka
GTTCTAAAATAGTCGTCTTCTTTTCTGGGAGCCTATTACCTTTGCGGTAGAAATATCGGTATCGGTACTCGGTATCGGCAAGTACACAAATGTAAATACTCGTACTCGTATCGGTTTGAAAAAAAACGGTATCGGGCCATCCCTAGTAACAACTATTAACTAAGAAGAAACTCTGATTAATGAGTTAGTAAGTAATAGCGCTCAGATGAATGTGGAAGTTCACCATTAGCTAATATCCTAGTGAAGATCATGGGAACACACTTAGATACTGATCCAAATAATTAGTAGTTCCTTTAGAAGGATGTAGGAACACTTGAGTCATTACTAGTGGGTTACCGTTACATTTTATTATAAATTATGCATTATTCATGTTAATTATGAACCTGTATATATTACTTATCTGGGAGGAATGAAAAATAGTAGTTATTGATTAGCTAATAGTGAACAACCACATTCAACTGGGCGCTATTACTTACTAATTTGTTAATCAGAGTTTCTTGTTAATAATTGTTACTAGAATATTAATAGTGCGTACTCATTTGTGCCTGTGAAGTTATTCATTAATGAAGGAACAGTGTTCTAAATTGTTACCATTATTTCTTGTTTATAGCCGTGTAACGCCGAACCGTTGGAATGGGTTTTAACAAGTCAGGCGATTTATGAACAGAGCGACTGTACATGGACTCGCTGACCAGCTTCATCTTCAGTGCTGTTTCTCCTCACCTCCAGTGATGCCATCATTCGACCCGCCACTGCCCTGTTCATGGAGCGAAACCTCGACGACACTCACCTCCGATCCCAATCCTGATCCTGACAGGAGCACAGTCAGAGGAACATCAGGAGCACAGAGAGAGGAACATCAGGAGCACAGTCAGAGGAACATCAGGAGCACAGAGAGAGGAACATCAGGAGCACGGTCAGAGGAACATCAGGAGCACAGAGAGAGGAACATCAGGAGCACAGAGAGAGGAACATCAGGAGCACAGAGAGAGGAACATCAGGAGCACAGTCAGAGGAACATCAGGAGCACAGAGAGAGGAACATCAGGAGCACAGTCAGAGGAACATCAGGAACACAGAGAGAGGAACATCAGGAGCACAGTCAGAGGAACATCAGGAGCACAGAGAGAGGAACATCAGGAGCACAGTCAGAGGAACATCAGGAGCACAGAGAGAGGAACATCAGGAGCACAGAGAGAGGAACATCAGGAGCACAGAGAGAGGAACATCAGGAGCACAGTCAGAGGAACATCAGGAGCACAGTCAGAGGAACATCAGGAGCACAGAGAGAGGAACATCAGGAGCACAGAGAGAGGAACATCAGGAGCACAGAGAGAGGAACATCAGGAGCACAGTCAGAGGAACATCAGGAGCACAGTTAGAGGAACATCAGGAGCACAGTTAGAGGAACATCAGGAGCACAGAGAGAGGAACATCAGGAGCACAGTTAGAGGAACATCAGGAGCACAGAGAGAGGAACATCAGGAGCACAGTCAGAGGAACATCAGGAGCACAGTCAGAGGAACATCAGGAGCACAGTCAGAGGAACATCAGGAGCACAGTTAGAGGAACATCAGGAGCACAGAGAGAGGAACATCAGGAGCACAGTCAGAGGAACATCAGGAACACAGTCAGAGGAACATCAGGAGCACAGTTAGAGGAACATCAGGAGCACAGAGAGAGGAACATCAGGAGCACAGTCAGAGGAACATCAGGAGCACAGTCAGAGGAACATCAGGAGCACAGTCAGAGGAACATCAGGAGCACAGTCAGAGGAACATCAGGAGCACAGTCAGAGGAACATCAGGAGCACAGTCAGAGGAACATCAGGAACACAGTCAGAGGAACATCAGGAGCACAGAGAGAGGAACATCAGGAGCACAGTCAGAGGAACATCAGGAGCACAGTCAGAGGAACATCAGGAGCACAGTCAGAGGAACATCAGGAGCACAGTCAGAGGAACATCAGGAACACAGTCAGAGGAACATCAGGAGCACAGTCAGAGGAACATCAGGAACACAGTCAGAGGAACATCAGGAGCACAGTCAGAGGAACATCAGGAGCACAGTCAGAGGAACATCAGGAGCACAGTCAGAGGAACATCAGGAGCACAGTCAGAGGAACATCAGGAGCACAGAGAGAGGAACATCAGGAGCACAGAGAGAGGAACATCAGGAACACAGTCAGAGGAACATCAGGAGCACAGTCAGAGGAACATCAGGAGCACAGTCAGAGGAACATCAGGAACACAGTCAGAGGAACATCAGGAGCACAGTCAGAGGAACATCAGGAACACAGAGAGAGGAACATCAGGAGCACAGTCAGAGGAACATCAGGAGCACAGTCAGAGGAACATCAGGAGCACAGTCAGAGGAACATCAGGAGCACAGAGAGAGGAACATCAGGAGCACAGTCAGAGGAACATCAGGAGCACAGTCAGAGGAACATCAGGAGCACAGTCAGAGGAACATCAGGAGCACAGTCAGAGGAACATCAGGAACACAGTCAGAGGAACATCAGGAGCACAGTCAGAGGAACATCAGGAGCACAGTCAGAGGAACATCAGGAACACAGTCAGAGGAACATCAGGAGCACAGTCAGAGGAACATCAGGAGCACAGTCAGAGGAACATCAGGAGCACAGTCAGAGGAACATCAGGAGCACAGTCAGAGGAACATCAGGAGCACAGAGAGAGGAACATCAGGAGCACAGAGAGAGGAACATCAGGAACACAGTCAGAGGAACATCAGGAGCACAGTCAGAGGAACATCAGGAGCACAGTCAGAGGAACATCAGGAACACAGTCAGAGGAACATCAGGAGCACAGTCAGAGGAACATCAGGAACACAGAGGAGGAACATCAGGAACACAGTCAGAGGAACATCAGGAGCACAGTCAGAGGAACATCAGGAGCACAGTCAGAGGAACATCAGGAGCACAGTCAGAGGAACATCAGGAACACAGTCAGAGGAACATCAGGAGCACAGAGAGAGGAACATCAGGAGCACAGTCAGAGGAACATCAGGAGCACAGAGAGAGGAAAATCAGGAGCACAGAGAGAGGAACATCAGGAGCACAGTCAGAGGAACATCAGGAGCACAGAGAGAGGAAAATCAGGAGCACAGAGAGAGGAACATCAGGTACACAGTCAGAGGAACATCAGGAGCACAGTCAGAGGAACATCAGGAGCACAGAGAGAGGAACATCAGGAGCACAGAGAGAGGAACATCAGGAGCACAGTCAGAGGAACATCAGGAGCACAGTCAGAGGAACATCAGGAGCACAGAGAGAGGAACATCAGAAGCACAGTCAGAGGAACATCAGGAGCACAGAGAGAGGAACATCAGGAGCACAGTCAGAGGAACATCAGGAGCACAGTCAGAGGAACATCAGGAGCACAGTCAGAGGAACATCAGGAGCACAGAGAGAGGAACATCAGGAGCACAGTCAGAGGAACATCAGGAGCACAGAGAGAGGAACATCAGGAGCACAGAGAGAGGAACATCAGGAACACAGTCAGAGGAACATCAGGAGCACAGTCAGAGGAACATCAGGAGCACAGTCAGAGGAACATCAGGAACACAGTCAGAGGAACATCAGGAGCACAGTCAGAGGAACATCAGGAACACAGAGAGAGGAACATCAGGAACACAGTCAGAGGAACATCAGGAGCACAGTCAGAGGAACATCAGGAGCACAGTCAGAGGAACATCAGGAGCACAGTCAGAGGAACATCAGGAACACAGTCAGAGGAACATCAGGAGCACAGAGAGAGGAACATCAGGAGCACAGTCAGAGGAACATCAGGAGCACAGAGAGAGGAAAATCAGGAGCACAGAGAGAGGAACATCAGGAACACAGTCAGAGGAACATCAGGAGCACAGTCAGAGGAACATCAGGAGCACAGAGAGAGGAACATCAGGAGCACAGAGAGAGGAACATCAGGAGCACAGTCAGAGGAACATCAGGAGCACAGTCAGAGGAACATCAGGAGCACAGAGAGAGGAACATCAGGAGCACAGTCAGAGGAACATCAGGAGCACAGAGAGAGGAACATCAGGAGCACAGTCAGAGGAACATCAGGAGCACAGTCAGAGGAACATCAGGAGCACAGTCAGAGGAACATCAGGAGCACAGTCAGAGGAACATCAGGAGCACAGTCAGAGGAACATCAGGAGCACAGAGAGAGGAACATCAGGAGCACAGTCAGAGGAACATCAGGAACACAGACAGAGGAACATCAGGAGCACAGTCAGAGGAACATCAGGAGCACAGAGAGAGGAACATCAGGAACACAGTCAGAGGAACATCAGGAGCACAGTCAGAGGAACATCAGGAGCACAGTCAGAGGAACATCAGGAGCACAGAGAGAGGAAAATCAGGAGCACAGAGAGAGGAACATCAGGAGCACAGTCAGAGGAACATCAGGAACACAGTCAGAGGAACATCAGGAGCACAGAGAGAGAAACATCAGGAGCACAGTCAGAGGAACATCAGGAGCACAGTCAGAGGAACATCAGGAGCACAGTCAGAGGAACATCAGGAGCACAGTCAGAGGAACATCAGGAGCACAGAGTGAGGAACATCAGGAGCACAGTCAGAGGAACATTAGGAGCACAGAGAGAGGAACATCAGGAGCACAGACAGAGGAACATCAGGAGCACAGAGAGAGGAACATCAGGAACACAGTCAGAGGAACATCAAGAGCACAGAGAGAGGAACATCAGGAGCACAGTCAGAGGAACATCAGGAGCACAGTCAGAGGAACATCAGGAACACAGTCAGAGGAACATCAGGAACACAGTCAGAGGAACATCAGGAGCACAGAGAGAGGAACATCAGGAGCACAGACAGAGGAACATCAGGAGCACAGAGAGAGGAACATCAGGAGCACAGTCAGAGGAACATCAGGAACACAGACAGAGGAACATCAGGAGCACAGTCAGAGGAACATCAGGAGCACAGAGAGAGGAACATCAGGAGCACAGTCAGAGGAACATCAGGAGCACAGAGAGAGGAACATCAGGAGCACAGTCAGAGGAACATCAGGAGCACAGTCAGAGGAACATCAGGAGCACAGAGAGAGGAACATCAGGAACACAGTCAGAGGAACATCAGGAGCACAGTCAGAGGAACATCAGGAACACAGACAGAGGAACATCAGGAGCACAGTCAGAGGAACATCAGGAGCACAGAGAGAGGAACATCAGGAACACAGTCAGAGGAACATCAGGAGCACAGTCAGAGGAACATCAGGAGCACAGTCAGAGGAACATCAGGAGCACAGAGAGAGGAAAATCAGGAGCACAGTCAGAGGAACATCAGGAGCACAGAGAGAGGAACATCAGGAGCACAGTCAGAGGAACATCAGGAGCACAGAGAGAGGAACATCAGGAGCACAGAGAGAGGAACATCAGGAGCACAGAGAGAGGAACATCAGGAGCACAGTCAGAGGAACATCAGGAGCACAGTCAGAGGAACATCAGGAGCACAGTCAGAGGAACATCAGGAGCACAGAGAGAGGAACACCAGGAACACAGTCAGAGGAACATCAGGAGCACAGTCAGAGGAACATCAGGAACACAGTCAGAGGAACATCAGGAACACAGTCAGAGGAACATCAGGAGCACAGTCAGAGGAACATCAGGAGCACAGAGAGAGGAACATCAGGAACACAGTCAGAGGAACATCAGGAGCACAGAGAGAGGAACATCAGGAACACAGTCAGAGGAACATCAGGAGCACAGTCAGAGGAACACCAGGAACACAGTCAGAGGAACATCAGGAGCACAGTCAGAGGAACACCAGAAACACAGTCAGAGGAACATCAGGAACACAGACAGAGGAACATCAGGAGCACAGTCAGAGGAACATCAGGAGCACTGTCAGAGGAACATCAGGAGCACAGTCAGAGGAACATCAGGAACACAGTCAGAGGAACATCAGGAGCACAGTCAGAGGAACATCAGGAGCACAGACAGAGAAACATCAGGAGCACAGTCAGAGGAACACCAGGAACACAGTCAGAGGAACATCAGGAGCACAGTCAGAGGAACACCAGGAACACAGTCAGAGGAACATCAGGAACACAGACAGAGGAACATCAGGAGCACAGTCAGAGGAACATCAGGAGCACAGTCAGAGGAACATCAGGAGCACAGTCAGAGGAACATCAGGAGCACAGTCAGAGGAACATCAGGAGCACAGAGAGAGGAACATCAGGAGTACAGTCAGATGTACATCAGGAGCACAGAGAGAGGAACATCAGGAACACAGTCAGAGGAACATCAGGAGCACAGAGAGAGGAACATCAGGAGCACAGTCAGAGGAGCATCAGGAGCACAGAGAGAGGAACATCAGGAACACAGTCAGAGGAACATCAGGAGCACAGTCAGAGGAACATCAGGAGCACAGTCAGAGGAACATCAGGAACACAGTCAGAGGAACATCGGGAGCACAGTCAGAGGAACATCAGGAGCACAGTCAGAGGAACATCAGGAGCACAGTCAGAGGAACATCAGGAACACAGTCAGAGGAACATCAGGAGCACAGTCAGAGGAACATCAGGAGCACAGTCAGAGGAACATCAGGAACACAGTCAGAGGAACATCAGGAGCACAGTCAGAGGAACATCAGGAGCACAGTCAGAGGAACATCAGGAGCACAGTCAGAGGAACATCAGGAGCACAGTCAGAGGAACATCAGGAGCACAGTCAGAGGAACATCAGGAGCACAGTCAGAGGAACATCGGGAGTACAGTCAGAGGAACATCAGGAGCACAGTCAGAGGAACATCAGGAGCACAGTCAGAGGAACATCAGGAACACAGTCAGAGGAACATCAGGAGCACAGTCAGAGGAACATCAGGAGCACAGTCAGAGGAACACAGTCAGAGGAACATCAGGAACACAGTCAGAGGAACATCAGGAGCACAGAGAGAGGAACATCAGGAGCACAGTCAGAGGAACATCAGGAGCACAGAGAGAGGAACATCAGGAGCACAGAGAGAGGAACATCAGGAGCACAGTCAGAGGAACATCAGGAGCACAGTCAGAGGAACATCAGGAGCACAGAGAGAGGAACATCAGGAACACAGACAGAGGAACATCAGGAGCACAGTCAGAGGAACATCAGGAGCACAGAGAGAGGAACATCAGGAGCACAGTCAGAGGAACATCAGGAGCACAGTCAGAGGAACATCAGGAGGACAGTCAGAGGAACACAAGGAACACAGTCAGAGGAACATCAGGAGCACAGTCAGAGGAACATCAGGAGCACAGTCAGAGGAACATCAGGAGCACAGAGAGAGGAACACCAGGAACACAGTCAGAGGAACATCAGGAGCACAGTCAGAGGAACATCAGGAACACAGTCAGAGGAACATCAGGAACACAGTCAGAGGAACATCAGGAGCACAGTCAGAGGAACATCAGGAGCACAGAGAGAGGAACATCAGGAACACAGTCAGAGGAACATCAGGAGCACAGAGAGAGGAACATCAGGAACACAGTCAGAGGAACATCAGGAGCACAGTCAGAGGAACACCAGGAACACAGTCAGAGGAACATCAGGAGCACAGTCAGAGGAACACCAGAAACACAGTCAGAGGAACATCAGGAACACAGACAGAGGAACATCAGGAGCACAGTCAGAGGAACATCAGGAGCACAGTCAGAGGAACATCAGGAGCACAGTCAGAGGAACACCAGGAACACAGTCAGAGGAACATCAGGAGCACAGTCAGAGGAACATCAGGAGCACAGACAGAGGAACATCAGGAGCACAGTCAGAGGAACACCAGGAACACAGTCAGAGGAACATCAGGAGCACAGTCAGAGGAACACCAGGAACACAGTCAGAGGAACATCAGGAACACAGACAGAGGAACATCAGGAGCACAGTCAGAGGAACATCAGGAGCACAGTCAGAGGAACATCAGGAGCACAGTCAGAGGAACATCAGGAGCACAGTCAGAGGAACATCAGGAGCACAGTCAGAGGAACACCAGGAACACAGTCAGAGGAACATCAGGAGCACAGTCAGAGGAACATCAGGAGCACAGTCAGAGGAACATCAGGAGCACAGTCAGAGGAACATCAGGAACACAGTCAGAGGAACATCAGGAGCACAGTCAGAGGAACATCAGGAGCACAGTCAGAGGAACACCAGGAACACAGTCAGAGGAACATCAGGAGCACAGTCAGAGGAACATCAGGAGCACAGTCAGAGGAACATCAGGAGCACAGTCAGAGGAACATCAGGAGCACAGTCAGAGGAACATCAGGAGCACAGTCAGAGGAACATCAGGAGCACAGTCAGAGGAACATCAGGAGCACAGTCAGAGGAACATCAGGAGCACAGTCAGAGGAACATCAGGAGCACAGAGAGAGGAACATCAGGAGCACAGTCAGAGGAACATCAGGAGCACAGAGAGAGGAACATCAGGAGCACAGTCAGAGGAACATCAGGAGCACAGTCAGAGGAACACCAGGAACACAGTCAGAGGAACATCAGGAACACAGTCAGAGGAACACCAGGAACACAGTCAGAGGAACATCAGGAGCACAGCACAGCTGATGTGGGTTAGTTAGGTGCATTTGTGTATAGGGTGAGAGTAAAACACTGACCGCTGTATCTGCCCTGCAGCGCTTCGCTCCGCTCCTTCCCTCTGAGGGCCGTGACCTTCACACTGACCTCTCTCATGCGGTCAAACCCCTCGATCACGGCTCTGGGCTCAGACTTACTCACGCTCAGCTCATGCTCGGCTCCTGCTGAACACAACACAGACAGCAACACTTTCAGATATCGGACCGATTTTAACAATCTAAGTAATTAGATTAACAATCTAATTTACTTATGTGGCAAGCAGCCGTGTAATAAGTGGGATAATGTACATTAAGCCGGTCGTTAGCTCAGAATAAACCCCCTTCAGGCTGATGGAAGACCTGATCCTGATCACCCTGTCGGGTGTATTCTGAGATAACAACCGGCTGGATGTACATTATCCCTTACATTGTGATCACGAGGAGCACTAGCTATAAATCGCTACCGGACACATCCGCTGTGTTTTTATATCTGGGCAGATCCCGCTTCAGGATCTCAGCGCTCACCAGAGCCGGTGCTGTACACGAATGTGTGTATCAGCGCTCACCTGAGCCAGTGCTGTACGCGAGTGTGTATCCATCGAACGCTCCCTTCGGCTCCTTCCAGCTCACGCTCAGCCTGTCAGAGCTCAACTCTCTGAAGCGAAGCCTTCTGGGCATCGGCACTGCAAACACAGCGGAGACAAGAGCGTCACACACACACACACACATACACACACACACACACAAACACACCCTCCTGCAGTCAACATGCACAGCTGATGAACAACAGTCCATCTAATCACAAGCACCGGCTGCACAGGTAAAGTTTGACTGACAGCTGGTGTTTGATTAGATCTGAAACATCATCTGTGTATCAGACAGATGGAACGAGAGGAACGAGGGGAACGAGGGGAACGAGGGGAAAGAGAGGAACGAGGGGAACGAGGGGAACGAGAGGAAAGAGAGGAACGAGGGGAACGAGAGAAACGAGGGGAAAGAGGGGAAAGAGAGGAACGAGGGGAACGAGGGGAAAGAGGGGAACGAGAGAAAAGAGGGGAACTAGAGGAACGAGGGGAACGAGAGGAACGAGGGGAACGAGAGGAACGAGGGGAACGAGGGGAAAGAGACGAACGAGGGGAACGAGAGAGGAATAAAGTCTCACTCTCTCCTCGTCCCTGCAGCACTGATGTGTGTGTGTGTGTGTGTGTGTGTGTGTGTGTGTGTGAGACCGGCTGCTCGGCTTATTGCCACGACAGACAGAGAAGAAAGTGAGAATTTTGGGAAACAATCCAGAAGAAGTGTGTGTTTGTGTAGATGTAAAGAGCGTCAATCTACGGCACTGGAGAAACCACAGTCACCGTCTGACAGCTGAACACACAAATACATGCACACACACACACACACACACACACACTCTTCTCAACACTGAATGATCCCACAAACCAGAGTTTGTGTCTCAGTCAGCAGGCAGTTCCCGTCACACACACACACTCATGTCTCTACAGAAGAGCACAGGCCGTGTTCTGTAACACACACACACACACAGACACACACACACAGGCCGTGTTCTGTAACACACACACACACACACACACACAGGCCGTGTTCTGTAACACACACACACACAGGCTGTGTTCTGTAGAGTCATGAGAGTTTCCTCGGGTCAGCGGATGCAACAGGCAGAAGATGAAACACTGTGTGAAGAAAACCAACCTTAGTGCCGGACGACTGAAAACACTCTTCCTCCCAACAGCGGGAAAACATCCGGCTCGCGTCCACTCGGTGTGTGTGTGTGTGTGTTTGAGTGTGGCCTGGTAAACCCTACGTTATGGGGACAAAATGTCCCCACAAGGATGGCAATATCCGAAATCCTTGTTCGTGTGGGGACATTTTTTGGTCCCCATGAGGAAATCAGCTTATAAATCATACTAAGTGATGTTGTTTGAAAATGTAAAAATGCAGAATGTTTCCTGTGATGGGTAGGTTTAGGGATAGGGTTAGTGTAAGGGAATAGAATATACAGTCTGTACAGTATAAAAATCATTATGTCTATGGAAAGTCCCCATAAAACATGAAAACACAACATGTGTGAGTGTGTGTGTGTGTGTGTGTGTGTGTGTGTGTGTGTGTGTGTGTGTGTGTGTGTGTGTGTGAGAGATACAGACTGATGAAACACCGCTGTACGGCAGATGATACGCAAACCGGCGTCTCGCTGTAAGGCTGTGATGGACCGGACTGTAGTGATGGGTCGGTCACGAATGATTCGCTCATTTCGAATCTTTAATATGACTCGGGAACACCGAGTCGTCTCAGAGAGTGATTCATTGATCTTGTGTTGACTAAAGGTTCTATGGGTTCTATGGGTTCTGTACGGGAAACAGAAATGATTAGTTCCCCTCTCGAGTCGTCGGAGTCTCCCGTTCTGTGGTCAGGCGGCGTGACCGAGTGTTGAGTTCATAATTCCCAAACTTCCTTACAAACAAGCACACAGTCAGTTCTTCGACTCTTCCGGGTACATGCCGCGCTCCCGGTCTCATAATGTAGCTTTTTTATTTCTTACAAATTATATTTTATGAATTTCTGTCATGGTTCTTTTCCATAACTTTGAATGTGGTAATAAAGAGTTGGTAACGCTTTAAACTGTATGTGTGTGATGGGAAAGATCACTTTGATAAAGCAACGATAACAGCTCCGGGACGAAAGGCTGAAAGACTGGAACCCGAGACGCGAGAGATGACCTAGCCGATCCGGTGTCCGGTGCCGATATGCTGCGCTGATGCGGACCCGGGAGGAGCGAGCGACTCGGGTCGGGACGAGGGAAACTAACACACGGCATATCCTGAAGACACAGCAATCAATCAATCGTTTCTGTTTATAATAACTTGGCCTTTAGCATTGCACTTTTAGCCTTACTGTAAATGTTGATCTGATGTGATTGGGGGATTTGGCTATTAACATGTAATATGATAATTATATTCTGCAAATGACTTGAAAAAAAGATTTGTTCATTTTGATGAACGAGATTCAAAGACTCGAGTCGACCACTGTAAACCGCTCTTAGCTGTCGCGCTACACACACACTACACACACTAAACACTCTGACTTCTCACACGTTTCTCTCTGTAAAGTTTTCTTTTTTAATGGGTGCTGAATTATATTTCTGAATTATATGGACTCCTTGTATTATTTGGTTATTTGGTGTCCTTTTGGAAAGACACCTACATTTACCTTGAAAAAAGCTTGCAGAAAATAGTTGTGTGAGAGTCAACTCAACTTTATAGAGCACTTTCAACACCACAAGCGGAACCAAAGAGAAAAAGAGAAAATAAAAACATAAAACCAATGCAAACCTATGACACACTCTGCTTACTGAGCATCTTCTAATGCTAGAGCAAACACATGAGTTTCAGGCGCACCGCAATACACCCGGTGTACAGAACGCTTTATATCTGATGCTTTCCTCTGCTGGGTAGAGATGCACAGGATGGCACAATGAACGCGTTAAACAAGATAAATGATGTATGCTTAATTTCACGATAAGGGTGCGAACTCTAGAGACAGCCCTAGTCCACTTCTAACGCTCGGTGGTGTCGACTGCAGCTTTACACGCCTGAGCTCTCGATGCTCGGATGACTTCATTCACCAGCTGGAAAGACTCATTCTGAAAGTGACTCCAGCGCTATTGTTCCTCGGTGTCGTTATTGTTAAAGTGTAATTACTGAAACGTTAAGGTTCTAGTTGTGGTTGCTGCTCTGGAGCTGCAGACACCTGAGGTATGTGAGGAACAGATCTGGACGTGTTTCTGCTGGACGAGCTCCAGGTCATCAGCTTCTCCTGACAGAGGAATCCTCTCCTATAGGAACATCTCCTACAGATCCTGACACCGCCGCCGTACAAACACGCTTCACGCCGCTTAGAGGAACTACACACACACAATCCTTTCATAAGATCTCTAACCTTTCCAACACGCTTCAGGAAATCTTAAGCAGTGAAAGGGAACATCTAATGTAAGGAAACTAATACTATAACCGTGAAAATGTTCCCTTTTGATCAGTTAGTCAAAAGGGTGACCTAAAATACAACAGGTGTTATTTGGACATTTTAAGAATGAAATAGAATAAGACTGAACAATGGAGAGAAAAAACTATTCATAGTAATTGTACATTACAACAATAGATAACGCAACAGAGAGAAACACTGAATGATAGCACAACAGATAAAATCACAGAACAATACAATGAGAGATCGAAAGATAAACAAACCACTAAACAGAAGAAATAACGACAAAAATAGCGTACCTTGCGCATGCGCGATGAGGACTGCCGTGAGCATCAGGAGCAGCGCTCGAACCCGCATCCTCTCAGCTGATGAACACACAACTCGAGAAATCACACACTTCAGTCACTGTTTGCATGCTTTCATTCAGCAGACACGCACACAGCAACATCATCAGTACAACACCACAACTCACACACTTCAGTACAAGTTTGAAACGTCACGTTTCAGCTTTACACAAAGTCTACTGAAGAGCGCAGTGTTCAATTTCAAACGTGCAACGTGTAAATTCAGTTTTAACCAATCCGACAATATCACACTCACCTGCTGTTACAACTCAAACACAGCAGAAGCGTAGGATCGGATGAGAGGAATAATCCAGTGCTGTCGGGGCGCGCGCACACACTGCAGTGACAGACTCTTCCCGCCCTCAGAGAACAGGCGCGAAGCAGTTCCCGCCCTTTAATTAAACTCTTCAACGTCTCTCGCTGGAGCTCAGCGCTGAAACACAGGTATGTCTCACCTCAGACTCCGTCATTAGCGTAATACGGTCCTGTTTCACTCTCTGCCCAATATTAAGGGGTTCATTCAGTCCATGGGTTGTGTAAATACATATACGAATCAGCTTGACAGAGAATAATGCATTAATACTTTCAAGTGAAAGGGGTGTAAGGAAAAACATCAAACGGAGGTGATGAACTTGGATTAACTGAGAGGAGACAAGCTAACCTGCCTCTGACAGACATTCACAGGTTTCTCAGTACTAATAATCCTGCTGTTAGCCGTCCAAAATAACTGATCCAGCAGCGATCAAATGAAAAAAAAACTGTAAACACAATTTCAACCTCTTTGTAGACATTTCAAATTTATGAACCATTGCTTTATGAATCTAATCAAGTCTAGTCGCTTTAATTTTTATAGCTCTTTATACAATACAGATTTTTCCAAAGCAGCTTTACAGTGATAACAGGAGATTAATGATAAGATGATGTAAACAGAGTTCAACTCTGCTGTAAATCAGTTCTAAAAATAAGAAAAGAAAATAGTGTCATTATATTAAAAGTCAAAGTCTGCATAAAAACAACGGCATGAAAGCTGCATCTCACACTCCATCAGAAATCAACACTGTTCAATGGTTATAATTACCACACTTCCCTACAGTGATGAACACACACACACACACACACACACACACACACACATACATGAAGAAGCCTCACTGTAAGAGTACAGGTTCAGTTCACTGAGGTAAAGTTTTCATAGCATTTATAATAACAGTAACGGAAATGATTTGTTTTTTAATTAAATATAATAATGAATCATGGTAAGATAATAAATAGTTAGTTAGGGGTCCATCTTCAGGCAATAGAAGGGATGCAAGTGTAAGTGCCTGTAAGCAAAATTCTGTCTGAACTCGGTAAAGATATGTAGAAGTAAGAGTATATGGTAGTGTGGCGCTTTGAATGGAGTCTCTCCTCACACACACACACACACACACACACAGCAGAGATGGAGCTGGATGTGTCGGCACTGGCACACTGGAATGCTGCTCCCTCCGCAGGTCACGAGCCTGACAATCACTCATTTAAACACACACACACACACACACACACACACAATTCATCTGCTGAGGCTTCTCCTCTGACATGAAGCCGCTGGCTGAGCGTTTCAATCACCGCTTAATAATCTGTCACTCAATGACAATCAAATGCAGCAAAAGAGATTATGAGTTCACCACGTCTCAGCTGATCTAACCGAGTTTGAGTCGCAGCCCGTCCTGAAACAGACGTCGTGACCAATATTATACTTTCCCAGTCCAGAGTGTCATCGCACATGAACAACTAGGGCAGGACTTGATTTAATCTATGATGTTTTGATTGGATGATGAAAAGTGAGCACTGCTAACATCAGACGCCAAGCCAGCCAAATCACAGCAAGAGCAAATCTGAGATTTGATTAAATAAAATAAAAATACAAAATGCATGGAGGAATTGTTCACAATAAGACCAGTAACATCAGGCATTATGAATGTTAACACTACATGACAAAGTTCCATTAGTTAATATTAGTTAAAGTCTCCTTGCAGTCAATAATTGTATCCCATAAAACGCATCTTTCATAATCAAAAAGACATATTTAATGTCACACACCCTTATTTTTCAGATAAGATAAGATACAACTTTATTGATCCCCAAGGGGAAATGTAGGCGTTACAGCAGCATAAGCAGGACAAAGACAAATATTACACTTAAGGCGACAAAAAACATATTGTAACTATATATTCCAAAGGTAAATTATGTAGGAACACCAAAAAAGCATTATAACAGATATAACATTAAATATAAATGAAACATATTTAAATAAATAAATATCGTAAATACAAGTATATGGGTAAATATACTCTCCTAAAAAAATGAAACTGGTCCCATGGTGTCAATACTGAGATATGCTGATATTACAGTATTTGAGGCCTTTCTACGCAAGTCAATCACCAGTTCTCTTGTCTTGGTAACATTGATGTGAAGGTAATTCAATTGACACCAATCAACAAAGTCCTTGATCACTCCAGGTCACTCCCACCCGACACACTCGTCCAGCAGTAGCGGTGTCACCTGAGCGCTGGATACGGCACTGCTAGCTGTCACCTGAGCGCTGGATTCGGCACTGCTAGGTGTCACCTGAGCGCTGGATACGGCACTGCTAGGTGTCACCTGAGCCCTGGATACGGCACTGCTAGGTGTCACCTGAGCCCTGGATACGGCACTGCTAGGTGTCACCTGAGCCCTGGATTCGGCACTGCTAGGTGTCACCTGAGCGCTGGATACGGCACTGCTAGGTGTCACCTGAGCGCTGGATACGGCACTGCTGGGTGTCACCTGAGCCCTGGATACGGCACTGCTGGGTGTCACCTGAGCGCTGGATTCGGCACTGCTAGGTGTCACCTGAGCGCTGGATACGGCACTGCTAGGTGTCACCTGAGCCCTGGATACGGCACTGCTAGGTGTCACCTGAGCCCTGGATACGGCACTGCTAGGTGTCACCTGAGCCCTGGATTCGGCACTGCTAGGTGTCACCTGAGCGCTGGATACGGCACTGCTAGGTGTCACCTGAGCCCTGGATACGGCACTGCTAGGTGTCACCTGAGCGCTGGATACGGCACTGCTAGGTGTCACCTGAGCCCTGGATACGGCACTGCTAGGTGTCACCTGAGCCCTGGATACGGCACTGCTAGGTGTCACCTGAGCCCTGGATACGGCACTGCTAGCTGTCACCTGAGCGCTGGATACGGCACTGCTAGGTGTCACCTGAGCCCTGGATACGGCACTGCTAGCTGTCACCTGAGCGCTGGATTCGGCACTGCTGGTGTCACCTGAGCGCTGGATACGGCACTGCTAGGTGTCACCTGAGCGCTGGATACGGCACTGCTAGGTGTCACCTGAGCGCTGGATACGGCACTGCTAGGTGTCACCTGAGCGCTGGATACGGCACTGCTAGGTGTCACCTGAGCCCTGGATACGGCACTGCTAGGTGTCACCTGAGCGCTGGATTCGGCACTGCTAGGTGTCACCTGAGCGCTGGATACGGCACTGCTAGGTGTCACCTGAGCGCTGGATACGGCACTGCTAGGTGTCACCTGAGCGCTGGATACGGCACTGCTAGGTGTCACCTGAGCCCTGGATACGGCACTGCTAGGTGTCACCTGAGCCCTGGATACGGCACTGCTAGGTGTCACCTGAGCCCTGGATACGGCACTGCTAGGTGTCACCTGAGCCCTGGATACGGCACTGCTAGCTGTCACCTGAGCGCTGGATACGGCACTGCTAGCTGTCACCTGAGCGCTGGATACGGCACTGCTAGGTGTCACCTGAGCGCTGGATACGGCACTGCTAGGTGTCACCTGAGCGCTGGATTCGGCACTGCTAGGTGTCACCTGAGCCCTGGATACGGCACTGCTAGGTGTCACCTGAGCGCTGGATACGGCACTGCTAGGTGTCACCTGAGCGCTGGATACGGCACTGCTAGGTGTCACCTGAGCGCTGGAAACGGCACTGCTAGGTGTCACCTGAGCCCTGGATACGGCACTGCTAGGTGTCACCTGAGCGCTGGATTCGGCACTGCTAGGTGTCACCTGAGCGCTGGATACGGCACTGCTAGGTGTCACCTGAGCGCTGGATACGGCACTGCTAGGTGTCACCTGAGCGCTGGATTCGGCAGTGCTAGGTGTCACCTGAGCGCTGGATACGGCACTGCTAGGTGTCACCTGAGCCCTGGATTCGGCACTGCTAGGTGTCACCTGAGCGCTGGATACGGCACTGCTAGGTGTCACCTGAGCCCTGGATTCGGCACTGCTACGTGTCACCTGAGCGCTGGATACGGCACTGCTAGGTGTCACCTGAGCCCTGGATACGGCACTGCTAGGTGTCACCTGAGCGCTGGATACGGCACTGCTAGGTGTCAACTGAGCGCTGGATACGGCACTGCTAGGTGTCACCTGAGCCCTGGATACGGCACTGCTAGGTGTCACCTGAGCGCTGGATACGGCACTGCTAGGTGTCACCTGAGCGCTGGATACGGCACTGCTAGGTGTCACCTGAGCGCTGGATACGGCACTGCTAGGTGTCACCTGAGCGCTGGATACGAC
>NW_026607470.1:20000-26008 GCF_029890125.1 Rhinichthys klamathensis goyatoka
ACACACACACACACACACACACAGGACAGTGTGTCTCACACACACGCACACACACAGACACAGTGTCTCTCACACACACACACACACACACACAGGACAGTGTGTCTCACACACACGCACACACACAGACACAGTGTCTCACACACACACACACACAAACACTCTCTCCCTCTCTCACACACACATACACACACACACACACACACGCACACAAACACACTCTCTCTCCCTCTCTCTCTCACACACACACACACACACACACACACTCTCTCTCAAACACACACTCTCTCAAACACACTCTCTCACACACACACTTTCTCTCTCTCTCACACACACACACTTTCTCTCTCTCTCTCTCTCACGCACACACACACACACACACACACACACACACAATCTCACTCTCTCTCTCACACACACATACACACACAATCTCTCTCTCTCTCTCTCTCACACACACACACACACACACACACACTCTCTCTCTCACTCACACACACAATCTCACTCTCTCTCTCTCTCTCACACACACACACACACACACTCTCTCTCTCACTCACACACACAATCTCACTCTCTCTCTCTCTCTCACACACACACACACACACAAGATTCTGTCTCCCTCTTACTCTTTTGCTGCCATCTAGTGGACTGATCATCGCATAATTTCACAAGAAATTTGTTCTCATCCTGCAGAACGTGTTTGAATTGACATCCAGGAGTTTCCCAAATGGAAAAGACAAAGTTTAAGAAAAGCCAAGAGTGTAAAGCTAAAAAAACAAAACTCAAAAGATCTTTTTTTACCAACAGGTTTTATCGTAGTTTTTGTCCAACTCGTTTTTGTCCAACCACAGAAACCGAAAACTCTCGGGCCAGCAGCATGTGTCCAAATTTCAATCTTAACCGTTCTATTTCATCAGAAACGATCTTAAAACAGGGCTTTAAGTGTAAAATACCGAACTTGTCCTTTAAACACAAAAAAAGTAATTTAAAAAAAAACAAGAGAAGGATTGCTTTTGGCATTCAATTATATACAAATACAATTAAAATGCCACATAACCATAAAATATAACATTTACTCATCTAATATGTGACGTATTGTTGCCTTGGCTTTTGGCTTGCTTAGTTGGGGACATTTAAAGGAGCTGTATGTAAGACATTTATTTCAATTAATCATAAAATGGCCCTGAAAATGTCACTAGACATTAAGAAATCATGTACATTTCAAATACTTATATCACTGACAACAGTAGTCTGGCCAGGATATTGTCTTAAAAAGTGCAGTTGCAGCCCTCAACTGATGTTGATGTTGTCATGTTGTGTTTTGGTCTGATGCTCCACCCTCCACCTATCTACCAATCACGAAGTCAGTAGTGCTGCGGCATCCGGGTTGCCAGCTCTGCTCTAGTTACCACAGCTGCAGCTCGTCACGTCCCTGCTGGATCCTGCAGCCGATCTGGCAACCTCGAGTCAGGGAGGAGGGGGAGGGGAGACACCACTCTACAGTAATTTGACAGTGATTGCAGTACTAGTTTTGGCCACAATCTTACATACAGCTCCTTTAATATTCAACAATATTATTATTGTTTAATATATTAATATATAACAATATTATTGATCTGCCTTACTTAAGGTGGACGATGACGCAATTTTCTTCTAGAAATAAACTTTGTTGTAATATTTTCCTGTTATCTCTGTAAAGCTGCTTTGATACAATCTGTATTGTAAAAAGCACTATATAAATAAAGGTGACTTGACGTATTAACGACTACAGCAAATCAGCTGTTCTCTCGTATTCAATTCAAATTTATTTGTATAGCGCTTTTCACAATACATATTGTTTAAAAGCAGCTTTACAGAAAGTGCATTTCAGAAATGTACATAGAAGAATATAGTTAGTTAATCATCGTGTATTAATTTAGGGCATAACATATCGCCGGCGTCGAGTCGTCTCTTCACAGGCGTCGAGTCGTCTCTTCACAGGCGTCGAGTCGTCTCTTCACAGGCGTCGAGTCGTCTCTTCACAGGCGTCGAGTCGTCTCTTCACAGGCGTCGAGTCGTCTCTTCACAGGCGTCGAGTCGTCTCTTCACAGGCGTCGAGTCGTCTCTTCACAGGCGTCGAGTCGTCTCTTCCCAGGCGTCGAGTCGTCTCTTCACAGGCGTTTAGTCGTCTCTTCACAGGCGTCGAGTCGTCTCTTCACAGGCGTCGAGTCGTCTCTCCACAGGCGTCGAGTCGTCTCTTCACATGCGTCGAGTCGTCTCTTCACAGGCGTCGAGTCGTCTCTTCACAGGCGTCGAGTCGTCTCTTCACAGGCGTCGAGTCGTCTCTTCACAGGCGTCGAGTCGTCTCTCCACAGGCGTTTAGTCGTCTCTTCACAGGCGTCGAGTCGTCTCTCCACAGGCGTCGAGTCGTCTCTTCACAGGCGTTTAGTCGTCTCTCCACAGGCGTTTAGTCGTCTCTTCACAGGCGTCGAGTCGTCTCTCCACAGGCGTCGAGTCGTCTCTTCACAGGCGTCGAGTCGTCTCTTCACAGGCGTCGAGTCGTCTCTTCACAGGCGTCGAGTCGTCTCTTCACAGGCGTCGAGTCGTCTCTTCACAGGCGTCGAGTCGTCTCTTCACAGGCGTCGAGTCGTCTCTTCACAGGCGTCGAGTCGTCTCTTCACAGGCGTCGAGTCGTCTCTCCACAGGCGTCGAGTCGTCTCTCCACAGGCGTTTAGTCGTCTCTTCACAGGCGTCGAGTCGTCTCTTCACAGGCGTCGAGTCGTCTCTCCACAGGCGTCGAGTCGTCTCTTCACAGGCGTCGAGTCGTCTCTCCACAGGCGTCGAGTCGTCTCTTCACAGGCGTCGAGTCGTCTCTTCACAGGCGTCGAGTCGTCTCTTCACAGGCGTCAAATCGTCTCTTCACAGGCGTCGAGTCGTCTCTCCACAGGCGTCGAGTCGTCTCTTCACAGGCGTTTAGTCGTCTCTTCACATGCGTCGAGTCGTCTCTTCACAGGCGTCGAGTCGTCTCTTCACAGGCGTCGAGTCGTCTCTCCACAGGCGTCGAGTCGTCTCTTCACAGGCGTCGAGTCGTCTCTTCACAGGCGTCGAGTCGTCTCTTCACAGGCGTCGAGTCGTCTCTTCACAGGCGTCGAGTCGTCTCTTCACAGGCGTCGAGTCGTCTCTTCACAGGCGTCGAGTCGTCTCTTCACAGGCGTCGAGTCGTCTCTTCCCAGGCGTCGAGTCGTCTCTCCACAGGCGTCGAGTCGTCTCTTCACAGGCGTCGAGTCGTCTCTTCACAGGCGTCGAGTCGTCTCTTCACAGGCGTCGAGTCGTCTCTTCACAGGCGTCGAGTCGTCTCTTCACAGGCGTCGAGTCGTCTCTTCACAGGCGTCGAGTCGTCTCTCCACAGGCGTCGAGTCGTCTCTTCACAGGCGTTTAGTCGTCTCTTCACATGCGTCGAGTCGTCTCTTCACAGGCGTCGAGTCGTCTCTTCACAGGCGTCGAGTCGTCTCTCCACAGGCGTCGAGTCGTCTCTTCACAGGCGTCGAGTCGTCTCTTCACAGGCGTCGAGTCGTCTCTCCACAGGCGTCGAGTCGTCTCTTCACAGGCGTCGAGTCGTCTCTCCACAGGCGTCGAGTCGTCTCTTCACAGGCGTTTAGTCGTCTCTTCACATGCGTCGAGTCGTCTCTTCACATGCGTCGAGTCGTCTCTCCACAGGCGTTTAGTCGTCTCTTCACAGGCGTCGAGTCGTCTCTCCACAGGCGTCGAGTCGTCTCTTCCCAGGCGTCGAGTCGTCTCTCCACAGGCGTCGAGTCGTCTCTTCACAGGCGTCGAGTCGTCTCTTCACAGGCGTCGAGTCGTCTCTTCACAGGCGTCGAGTCGTCTCTTCACAGGCGTCGAGTCGTCTCTTCACAGGCGTCGAGTCGTCTCTTCACAGGCGTCGAGTCGTCTCTTCACAGGCGTCGAGTCGTCTCTCCACAGGCGTCGAGTCGTCTCTTCACAGGCGTTTAGTCGTCTCTTCACAGGCGTTTAGTCGTCTCTTCACATGCGTCGAGTCGTCTCTTCACATGCGTCGAGTCGTCTCTCCACAGGCGTTTAGTCGTCTCTTCACAGGCGTCGAGTCGTCTCTCCACAGGCGTCGAGTCGTCTCTTCACAGGCGTCGAGTCGTCTCTTCACAGGCGTCGAGTCGTCTCTTCACAGGCGTCGAGTCGTCTCTTCACAGGCGTCGAGTCGTCTCTCCACAGGCGTCGAGTCGTCTCTCCACAGGCGTTTAGTCGTCTCTTCACAGGCGTCGAGTCGTCTCTTCACAGGCGTCGAGTCGTCTCTCCACAGGCGTCGAGTCGTCTCTTCACAGGCGTCGAGTCGTCTCTCCACAGGCGTCGAGTCGTCTCTTCACAGGCGTCGAGTCGTCTCTTCACAGGCGTCGAGTCGTCTCTTCACAGGCGTCGAGTCGTCTCTTCACAGGCGTCGAGTCGTCTCTTCCCAGGCGTCGAGTCGTCTCTCCACAGGCGTCGAGTCGTCTCTTCACAGGCGTCGAGTCGTCTCTTCACAGGCGTCGAGTCGTCTCTTCACAGGCGTCGAGTCGTCTCTTCACAGGCGTCGAGTCGTCTCTTCACAGGCGTCGAGTCGTCTCTTCACAGGCGTCGAGTCGTCTCTTCACAGGCGTCGAGTCGTCTCTCCACAGGCGTCGAGTCGTCTCTTCACAGGCGTTTAGTCGTCTCTTCACATGCGTCGAGTCGTCTCTTCACATGCGTCGAGTCGTCTCTCCACAGGCGTTTAGTCGTCTCTTCACAGGCGTCGAGTCGTCTCTCCACATGCGTCGAGTCGTCTCTTCACAGGCGTCGAGTCGTCTCTTCACAGGCGTCGAGTCGTCTCTTCACAGGCGTCGAGTCGTCTCTTCACAGGCGTTTAGTCGTCTCTTCACAGGCGTTTAGTCGTCTCTTCACATGCGTCGAGTCGTCTCTTCACATGCGTCGAGTCGTCTCTCCACAGGCGTTTAGTCGTCTCTTCACAGGCGTCGAGTCGTCTCTCCACAGGCGTCGAGTCGTCTCTTCACAGGCGTCGAGTCGTCTCTTCACAGGCGTCGAGTCGTCTCTTCACAGGCGTCGAGTCGTCTCTTCACAGGCGTCGAGTCGTCTCTCCACAGGCGTCGAGTCGTCTCTCCACAGGCGTCTAGTCGTCTCTTCACAGGCGTCGAGTCGTCTCTTCACAGGCGTCGAGTCGTCTCTCCACAGGCGTCGAGTCGTCTCTTCACAGGCGTCGAGTCGTCTCTCCACAGGCGTCGAGTCGTCTCTTCACAGGCGTCGAGTCGTCTCTTCACAGGCGTCGAGTCGTCTCTTCACAGGCGTCGAGTCGTCTCTTCACAGGCGTCGAGTCGTCTCTTCACAGGCGTCGAGTCGTCTCTCCACAGGCGTCGAGTCGTCTCTTCACAGGCGTCGAGTCGTCTCTTCACAGGCGTCGAGTCGTCTCTTCACAGGCGTCGAGTCGTCTCTTCACAGGCGTCGAGTCGTCTCTTCACAGGCGTCGAGTCGTCTCTTCACAGGCGTCGAGTCGTCTCTTCACAGGCGTCGAGTCGTCTCTTCACAGGCGTCGAGTCGTCTCTCCACAGGCGTCGAGTCGTCTCTTCACAGGCTTCTAGTCGTCTCTCCACAGGCGTCGAGTCGTCTCTTCACAGGCGTCGAGTCGTCTCTTCACAGGCGTCGAGTCGTCTCTTCACAGGCGTCGAGTCGTCTCTTCACAGGCGTCGAGTCGTCTCTTCACAGGCGTCGAGTCGTCTCTCCACAGGCGTCGAGTCGTCTCTTCACAGGCGTCGAGTCGTCTCTTCACAGGCGTCGAGTCGTCTCTTCACAGGCGTCGAGTCGTCTCTTCACAGGCGTCGAGTCGTCTCTTCACAGGCGTCGAGTCGTCTCTTCACAGGCGTCGAGTCGTCTCTTCACAGGCGTCGAGTCGTCTCTTCACAGGCGTCGAGTCGTCTCTTCACAGGCGTCGAGTCGTCTCTTCACAGGCGTCGAGTCGTCTCTCCACA
>NW_026607471.1:7500-15000 GCF_029890125.1 Rhinichthys klamathensis goyatoka
CAGAACTGATGTCATCAGCACTACATCAGCAGTGACTCAAACAACTGAGCCATCAACCAATTCAGAGACTTAAATATTGGTTTTCGTTCAGCTATTTTCGCAGAGAGAGCTCCAGACTCCCCTTCCCACTGGTTGCACCAGAACATGATTTAGTCGCACCTTTTTCTCTTTGCTACAACATGGTATTAATCAACGCATGGCAATGAATAGCGGTCTTACTCTGCGTACCCGAGTTCTGCCCTGGCGGGACACGAGACCTCATGGTGGCCAAATGTTTTAATCTTTTAACCATCAAATGAAAACCATTAAAAGACACCATATTTTTAATGTTGGATTATATTTGCCTATATATTGCATCCTCGACTCCACACTTTGTTTTTTACGTAATCAGCAAATGACCTTCATTTTTAGACGACTTTTCATCATCAGTTAGCGTGTAGGCTACGCCACTGATAACAGGGAGTGAAAGCAGCAGCCGCTGATGATGATGATGATGATGATGATGATGCAGCGGTGTTCGGTTGCGCACGTGCGTATTCAAATGCTACTTGGACGTCCTACTGTAACGTCTACTGCGGGAAAATAGACGATTTGCCGTACGTGAAGAAATCGATAAAGCTAACCGATTAGTTTAGATTATTTGTTTAGCACAAGTGCAGAACAATGCAAGGAGGGAACGAAGCCACTCGAGGCTTGTACAGAGTTCCACTCCTGCTCCTATTAACTCATGAGACATGCAGACTAAACATCACAAAGAAGCAAAAACTAAACACACAATAAAAAACAACAAACGATACAAAGCAATTCAATACAAGCAAACCATACCCAGAAAAGACTACATAAAGGCGTCAGGCTAGCAATAGTAGCAGGGATGGAAATTAGCACCCGCCACCAGCCAAATGCGGGTGATTTTGTGTTGTGGCGGGTAAACTCGCTTCACCTACCGGCCACCGTGGCGGGTAAATAAAAATAGCATACTGTTTCACCCGGACGGCGGACACTTTTAGAGGAGGCACACCTTCAAACAAAAATGTGGCGTTACATCGCAGGCGTAGAGGTCTGCAGAGAAAACATCATGGTGCGTTCACACCAGACGAGAATAGAGCGTCTGGCGCGAGTGATTTCATTGCTAAGTCAATGCAAAGACGGCGCGAATGAGGTGTAGAGCGCGCCGTGGTAGATGCGAATACGCCTCATTCGCGCGGCAAGTTCGAGCTGACGCGTTCCGCGCGCATGATTTTGAGTGCTTTTGTGCATTCACGCGTTTGACGCGAATTCGCGTCTGCCGCCCGAGTTGAAAAATCTGAACTTTGGCGTCAATTCGCGCCGCGTTAACCAATCAGGAGCCTAGCTGCTGTCACGTGGTGAAGTATCGGGATGCTTCAATAAATTATTTTGTACTAAATGCCTGATGTGGTTCTAATGCACAACAAAGCAAATATTTTATCACATAAAACTTGATTTCAATATATGAGACATATTCATTTTGCATTGAATGCTATTTATTCCATTTCATATCTAGATTATATTAAATATTATTCTAATGTAAAGGCAACCAACATACTATAGCTCATAAATCCGTGTCTGGAGAGTGTTGTGTGAGAGAGAAAAAATCACAGGACAGGTTATTTACTTTTGGAGGCTGGCTCAATTTATCATCAAAACAAAAATAAATGACAGATTAGGTGGATGAGGCCGAGGGTGAGAGAAAGAGAAAATGTCAGTATTTCATTGAGACTTGAGATTAAATAAACTGCTTAAGTATTCTTGTAGTATTAATTTTCACATGCAGTTACACATTGTCGGTTAAAAAGCAAGAAAGTGGCTGGTAAAAACATTGAGTGGCTGGTAGATTTTGAAATCCAGCAGCCACAGTGGCCGGTGGACAAAAAAGTTAATTTCCATCCCTGAATAGTAGTCTCTTCAAATGCTTTTTAAAAGCTGAATAAGAGGACATTGGTCGCAACGATGGACTTACATCACTCCAGAGCTTAGGACCTCTAAAAGAAATATTAAATTGATGTCTTGTAGTTCGTGTGTATGGTAAGACTAAATTATTATTGCTATGTCTAGTTTGAAGAGTGTACATGTGAGATAGGGATAAACTCTGAAAAGAGTCTGGTAGATCTTGTTTCCTATATATGAACTTATGCATAAGTAAACATGTTTGATAAATATTTACCTTATCAATAGGGACAACTTTAAATTTATTATAAAGGGGTGCCGAGGGTGCATATCTATTTGAATGAGAAATAAATCTGAGATATTTCTTCTGTATGACTATTAATTTCTTCAGGTAGGTGGGATAGGCAGCTGCCCAGACAATATTGCAATAATTAATAAATGGAAACAAAAAACTATAATATAAGGTTAAAAATGCTGAAGAATGAACTGAAGGACAAACCCTCCTCAATATACCCAACATTTTAGCTGACCTCTTAGATACGAAGTTGATATGGTTAGACCAATTAAGACCACTATCTATAATGACTCCCAAAAATCTGGTATGCTGAACCAATTCGATTTGAGTTATTAATAAAGATCTTAGATAATTCTATAGGGTAATGTTTGTTAGTATTCCAAAAAATCATAAAGTTGAATTTTTTTATGTTAAGAGTAAGTTTGTTCCATTGAAACCATTCCACAATATATGATAGTTCCTCATTGACCATTTTTTATTAAAATATTGAAGTCTTGGTGAGAAGCTACGA
Source organism: Rhinichthys klamathensis goyatoka (assembly GCF_029890125.1). NCBI lineage: Eukaryota > Metazoa > Chordata > Actinopteri > Cypriniformes > Leuciscidae > Rhinichthys > Rhinichthys klamathensis. Next base: position 10,212 of record NW_026607471.1, read on the forward strand.
GATTTGTATCATCTGCGAATAGTACTGGGAGGAGTTTGGTACAAGTCATAGCCATATCATTAATATAAATTAAAAATAAAAGAGGCCCCAAAATTGATCCTTGGGGGACCCCAATCGTAATTTGTGACTTCATTGAGGAATAGCCTTCCAGGTAAACATATTGCTCTCTATTAGCCAAGTAGCTTCTAAACCATCTCAAGGCAACATCCTCCACTCCGTACCTACTAAGTTTAGCAATCAAAATATTGTGACTGACCGTATCTAATGCCTTACTCAGGTCCAGGAAGACTCCAAGAGCACATTTTTTATTATCTAGAGCTGAAGAAATATAGTTCACAAGTTGAATAAGGGCATGCCCAGTAGAGTGTCGCTTCCGAAAACCATATGGATGTTTGTATAAGATAATCTCGAATAGACGAGTCTTTCTAAGATTTTCAATATACACGGGATAATTGATATTGGCCTATAATTACTAAATTCCTTGGAGTCACCGGTCTTGAAAATTGGTATAGCCCCAGCAACTTTCAAATCCTGAGGGACCATTCCAGTTCTCAGAGACCGTGAGAGAATATGAGTGAGAGGTTTAATAAGAACACTTTTAATGCCGTCATGACCATGGGCTGCATTTCTAAGTGCTAAAATAATATTCCGAACCTTTTGAACAGTTGGTGGGTCAAAATTATAAAATGGAGGATATTGAACTTTGATTAAAGAACATGGATGTATATCCGAATCATTAATGTTAGATCAGAACCAACCGATATAAAGAAATCTAACCATTAAAGATTGGAGCCTAATCTCTAATGATTAGGCTCCAAAGCCACATACAAGTGAGCATCTCTTTACAAAGTCAACTAGCCTATACATTTGTTTTTATAAGTTGTTTTTTTAATAAACTTGATAGTCTTGAAAGATTGTTTTAACATGGGGTGTGTACAACATTCGCATGTGGTAAACCACAAATAACCAAGAAAACAGCTCCGATCATGTCGTTTCGGTCATACTTCGATACGCTGGCGACAGCAAACTCGACGGATTAACCCCTCGTGCTAGAGCCTGTACAGGACACCTGTCTGTGCATTACATCAACTAAAAGAAGTTTATACATCATATTTTCTGGCTAGTTTACTTCAGTTTGGGTGAAAGTATGGTGTATTATAAAACACTAAAGTTTAAATAGGTAAATCTTCTATAAATATTTTGGATTCTTCATTATTCTGATATTCGCTTATTCTGTGCATTTTGAGCACTTTTTGTGAGAAATCATATTTGGTTAGTCCACCATCGTGTGCTTTCACTGTGATCGAGCTTGAGCAGCAAAAGCTCCCGCTTCCCTGTAGCTCACGCGCCGCTCCCGTGTGTGAACGCACTCACTGGATAACCAGATGCTGGAGAACATGCGCTTGCAGACGCCGAGAGCGCAGGAAGGCCGGCGCCGCTGAGTGAACACGCACTCACACACACACGTCACACTTTAACTCGCACATTCTCAGAAAATAGTCGCATATGTCGACCAGCGTGGAGCCCTGGAGAGTGAAAACAAGAGTCCAAAGTACAGTGAATAAACCGAACAGATGTTGACCTCTGACCTCTGATCTTCATGCCCCGCGGCGCCTGCTCCACCCCCCCCACCAGCAGCAGCAGCAGAGCCTTCTTCACATCCTCGTGGCCGTAGATCTCAGGGGCGATCGAGCCCGCCAGCTTCTCGTAGAAGTCCTCCTCTACACACACACACACACACACACATCAGTATACAGGCTCTGATGAAGTCCTCCTCTACACACACACACACACACACATCAGTACACAGGCTCTGATGAAGTCCTCCTCTACACACACACACACACACATCAGTATACAGGCTCTGATGAAGTCCTCCTCTACACACACACACACACACACATCAGTACACAGGCTCTGATGAAGTCCTCCTCTACACACACACACACACGCACACACACACATCAGTATACAGGCTCTGATGAAGTCCTCCTCTACACACACACACACACATCAGTACACAGGCTCTGATGAAGTCCTCCTCTACACACACACACACACACACACACACACATCAGTATACAGGCTCTGATGAAGTCCTCCTCTACACACACACACACACATCAGTACACAGGCTCTGATGAAGTCCTCCTCTACACACACACACACACATCAGTATACAGGCTCTGATGAAGTCCTCCTCTACACACACACACACACACACACACACATCAGTATACAGGCTCTGATGAAGTCCTCCTCTACACACACACACACACATCAGTACACAGGCTCTGATGAAGTCCTCCTCTACACACACACAGTGATCGACCAATATATCGGGCCGATATTTGCGTTTTTTTTACGTGTACCGTAGGGGTGTAACGATACACAAACCTGACGGTTCGGTACGTCCCACAGTTTAGATGTCGGTTCGGTTCGTTTTGGTGGGGTGGGAGGGGTTTAGAAAGCTAAAATTGCTTTTTCTAATCAAACAGTGCTTTAATGGACAAATTGTGTCCTTGTCTTTAAATTAATTCAATTACAAGTGAACGTTTCACAGGGATAAAAACATTATCTGCTAATGCTGTAAACTATATAGGAGCCCTTACTTGCACATCACTATAACATTAAAGCTTAATAGAGCCTAGACTTTTAGCCTAAATTCAGTTGATATTTATTTTTTAGATATAATAATAAACACTCAAATAACAAATTGTATGAAAACATGTAAACTGCACATAAGGCAGTTTTGGCAATAACATGTTTTTACTCTAATTTGTTATTGAAATATAATAATTTACACAGTTGCTGTTATTTTCATGACAGATATTTTAAACATACATTAAATAATCAAGATATCATTAACAGGTTAAGTAAAATATAATATATAGATTATAGTGATGGGGAAAGATTAAAAAATTTGATTTTTGATTAATTTGATTTTTGAAATTTGATTAATCGCATTGTTACGCGCAAAATTGAATAATGAATTCTAAAGTAGTGTATTGCGCACTTTTGATTTATACTGCTACAAAAGTGCAATAACATGTGGTTTGCAAAAACTTTAAACAAATAAGGTGCTTTTATACCAGCAGTATTCCCTTTACACAGTAGCAATAAAATATTTCTTGTAAATCTCAACTTAAACATTAATGTAATCAAATCAAATATTTAAACAAAGCTATTTGCCACTGCCAGGGCTTTACCTTTTATCTAGCTTGTTAAAACGAGTCCAGTTTTCTTGTGTGTTTTTTTCTGAACAGGTATCTTGTATCAGGGAGCAGCAGAAACAGTCTATGAGGTCAAAGGGTCATGATCACTACTACAGATATAAGTCGACCAACGTTACTTCTCTGATAGCAGCTTAGGTTTGGTCATGGCATGCCATGGTTTCCCACGTAAGATTACATTAAACAGAGGTAAAGCCCAATGTATACTTCTGCATCGAACTCACGCCGTAGCTGTGTAGCGCGCGTACCCTGACGTGCATCTCTCCAAACATGTAACGTCAATTCTACGCGTACCGCAAGCGCTGTGATTGCTAGAACCGCTCCCGGGTTTCACACTCTCCCTCTGCATGTGTAATTGCGCGTCAACGTGGACAACGACGCAGATATATGAAAACCAACGCGTAGTCTATAGCGTAGAGGCTCCGGCGTAGGTCCGACGCAGAAGTATAAATCAGCCTAGAGTGAGGTGAAGTGGTCGAGCACAGGTGCAGCGACAGGCGGGTGCGTTCCTGTGAAACTGTTGCAGTCATGCTCGCCTCACGCACGCGCCCGCGCTCTCCCGTTGCCGAAGTGGAATTGTCTAACTTTTTGTACACGACGCGCAGCACAAATCATTGGAAGAGAGACTGATCCTCGGCTCGCTGTTTGTGAGTTTCCAGAATCTAAATAGTTATCAGGACATCAACAGGAGGGAATTCAGAGCATCCCCGCTAAACTAAACGCAGGCCTATCAGGTAAAGTTATGTTTAATTTTAATTTAATAATAATAATAATAATAATAATTCATTACATTTATATAGCGCTTTTCTAGGCACTCAAAGCGCTTCACAAGGAAGGGGGGAATCTCCTCAACCACCACCAGTGTGCAGCTCCACCTGGATGATGCGACAGCAGTGCGCCAGAACGCCCACCACACACCAGCTTACTGGTGGAGAGGAGACAGAGTGATTAAGCCAATCAGTATACATGGGGATGATTAGGAGGCCATGATGGACAGAGGCCACTGGGCAAATTTGGCCAGGACACCGGGGTTACACCCCTACTCTTTCGAAAGACATCCTGGGATTTTTAATGACCACAGAGAGTCAGGACCTCGGTTTAATGTCTCATCCGAAGGACGGTGCTCTTTGACAGTATAGTGTCCCCATTACCATACTGGGGCATTAGGACCCACACAGACCACAGGGTGAGCACCCCCTGCTGGCCTCACTAACACCTCTTCCAGCAGCAACCTGGTTTTCTCAGAAGGTCTCCCATCCAGGTACTAACCAGGCTCTGCTTTTTAATTTAAGTTAAAAAGGCTATAGCTGCGTTGCGCACAGAAGCCGTTGCCATGGTTACTATCCATAGAGCGCCTGTCATTCACAGCTGGGGGCAGGGCGGGGCAGTGCAGCAGAGGGCGGGGCAGCAGGGGGCGTGGCAGCGCAGCAGGGGGCGGGGCAGGGCAGCGCAGCAGAGGGCGGGGCAGCAGGGGGCGTGGCAGCGCAGCAGAGGGCGGGGTGGGGCAGCAGGGGGCGGGGCAGCGCAGCAGAGGGCGGGGAAGCTGGGGGCGTGGC
>NW_026607471.1:20000-30000 GCF_029890125.1 Rhinichthys klamathensis goyatoka
CACGTGAAGCTTGCAGCAAAGCACTGGCAAAAGTAGCCTAATGATTATGGATGTGGAAACAATAGCAAGGAGATATTTTAATTATTTATTAATGAACAAGTGTTTACTAATGGTGTGTTCACACCGAACGCGAATTTAATTATTTGTGCGTGTAGATTACATACATAGTCAATGCAAAGACGCGAATAGACGCATCATTCGCGCCGGGCGTCGCGAATGACGCGAATTGGGCGACGCGTTTGCCGCGAACGTCTTCCGCGCAAGTTGAAAAATTTGAACTCGAGCTGAAGATTCAAGCGTCGAACTAGACGCGATAGACGCGTATTTGACGCTCTATTCGCGTTCGATGTGAACACCATTACTCTCAAGTGTATTTTGTGCGCTTCAGTGCCTAGATTTACCGTGTTGCCGGTCTTGGCAGCAATGATCTTGTCGAAAATATTGCATCGCGTGCATCTGGCATCGAGTCTGGCACATGACATAGGTACACTTTGGATCATTTCCACATATTTTCTATCTATCTGGGTTGGGACGCACGCTTACACACACACACACACACACGCACACACACTGCAGCCTCACGTGCGACGAGCCGCGTCTCTGGGCAGCCGCGTAAACTAGTGTTTTTCCGCCACAGCCAATCATGCTGCATGCTTATTGTTTCACTGACATTGACGAGATTAACCACTTAGGTACCGAAATGTGGTACCGAAAAACAAGACATGTTTCGATACTCGGTAGTATCGAGGCAATTCGGTCGGTACCTAAAAAGTACCGAACTCGGTACCCAGCCCTACACACACACACACACACAATCAACATCATGAAGCTTCACACACACACACGTGACGCTCGCACACGTACGTGCTCCTGAATGCGCAGCTCCTGGAACTTGATGAACTTTGACCCTCGCGTCTGCAGGTACAGCCGGCCTCCTGATTTGTTGGTGACGCACTCCTGACTGGGACACATGATGAGCGGAGTGAAGCTGGGAGAGGAGATCTGAGGAAGAGGAGGAGTGTTAGCAGGAGAACACGCGCGCGCGCACACACACACACACACACACACTCACCGGCTGGTAGGTCTCGGCGCCGCACTGGTCACATGTGTACGTGGCGACGGCCATCATGGGCTTGACCTCGGTGGCTCTGGTGACGATCCCTCTGACGGTGACCAGCTGACCGATGCTGTCGGCCTTCACATCGCGCACGACCCTCGGCTTCAGCGTAGAGGGAGGCCGGAAGTACACCTCACTGACACACACACACATTCATGAGCGGGGAGTGAGGAGTGTGTGTGAGTCAGTGTGTGTGAGAGTAAGTGTGTGTGAGTGAGAGTGTGTGTGTAAGTGAGTGAGTGAGAGGGTGTGTGTCAGTGTGTAAGTGAGTGAGTGAGTGTGTGAGAGTAAGTGTGTGAGTCAGTCAGTGTGTGAGTGAGAGTGTGTGTAAGTGAGTGAGTGAGTGAGAGGGTGTGTGTCAGTGTGTTTTAGTCAGTGTGAGTGAGTGAGTGAGTGTGTGAGTCAGTCAGTGTGTGAGTGAGAGTGTGTGTAAGTGAGTGAGTGAGTGAGAGGGTGTTTGTCAGTGTGTTTTAGTCAGTGTGAGTGAGTGAGTGTGTGTGTGAGTGTGTGTGTGTGTGAGTCACTCACAATCTGCGCATGAGTTCAGACGGATACTGGTTCCTGGAGTCATGTGTGTCTGCGGGGTCGCGACCCCTGGTCTCCATCATCAGCCGGTGCTCGATATAAACGTCCAAGGCGTCTTTCGCCACCACCTACAGAACACACACACACACACTCTATCAGTGACACACACACACGGGATAAAGCTGAACACACTCGTTATAGAGTCCCATCTATGATCGCCTCTGTTATGGTCAGGGTTAGAGATGATCCGAGACCTGGGTGTGAACAGTATCTAGCACTGGATGAATTGATAGAATTATTTTATGGTGTGTTTCAGACTTATCCCTTAATTAAACATGAACATATACATACAGTGAACTAGAGTATTTTTATTATCTGACATATATTTCACAGCAATATATTATTTATCGACTTTCTTAAGTGAAAAAGAACTTAAAATGCAGCCACACATCTAATACTGTACACTGAAAAAGGTATTTTAGATTTACAATATAACTGTATAAAAAAAGTGCAACAAATACATCTAGGAATCAAAAAAATGATATATGAATAATATAAGAAAATAATCTCTTTAAAATTTAAAGTCTATAAACAATTTTGTTAAATAAACGGCATTTCAGGTTTGGCCGCGGCTGGCCATCCAGAACACTGAACTCAATACATGCTGTCGGTATATCTATCGCTCGCTGGCTGTCTTAGGAAACGTTTCTGCTTGTTTGAATGAAGCTCTCAGAGCTAGCTGACTCCTCCTCCTCCTCCTCCTCCTCCTCCTCCTCCTCCTCCTCCTCCTCCTCCTCCTCCTCCTCCTCCTCCTCCTCCTCCTCCTCCTCCTCCTCCTCCTCCTCCTCCTCCTCCGAACCAGTGTAAGATTCCTTATCTTTTAAAATTAATTTTACACTCATATGGACAACTTTCTTTATTAAAAAGTGGTCCTTTATAATAAGGTTTTTTTTATTTTTTTATAATTTTTTATTATATAGCGCTTTTCACAATACAGATTGTATCAAAGCTGCTTCACAGTATCAATCAAAACAACTTAACAGTGTTTGTTTATTACTGGAAAAGACATCCAAGTTTGGTAGAGCTGATCAGTGGTATGATGGGTCATTTAATTTGAATATCCCCAACTGAGCAAGCCAAAGGCAACAGTGGCAAGGAGCCGAAAAACTCCATCAGATGACCCGATGGTGTCCTAAAACTCCATCAGATGACCCGAGGGTGTCCTAAAACTCCATCAGATGACCCGAGGGTGTCCTAAAACTCCATCAGATGACCCGATGGTGTCCTAAAACTCCATCAGATGACCCGAGGGTGTCCTAAAACTCCATCAGATGACCCGAGGGTGTCCTAAAACTCCATCAGATGACCCGAGGGTGTCCTAAAACTCCATCAGATGACCCGAGGGTGTCCTAAAACTCCATCAGATGACCCGAGGGTGTCCTAAAACTCCATCAGATGACCCGAGGGTGTCCTAAAACTCCATCAGATGACCCGAGGGTGTCCTAAAACTCCATCAGATGACCCGAGGGTGTCCTAAAACTCCATCAGATGACCCGAGGGTGTCCTAAAACTCCATCAGATGACCCGAGGGTGTCCTAAAACTCCATCAGATGACCCGATGGTGTCCTAAAACTCCATCAGATGACCCGATGGTGTCCTAAAACTCCATCAGATGACCCGAGGGTGTCCTAAAACTCCATCAGATGACCCGAGGGTGTCCTAAAACTCCATCAGATGACCCGAGGGTGTCCTAAAACTCCATCAGATGACCCGAGGGTGTCCTAAAACTCCATCAGATGACCCGAGGGTGTCCTAAAACTCCATCAGATGACCCGAGGGTGTCCTAAAACTCCATCAGATGACCCGAGGGTGTCCTAAAACTCCATCAGATGACCCGAGGGTGTCCTAAAACTCCATCAGATGACCCGAGGGTGTCCTAAAACTCCATCAGATGACCCGAGGGTGTCCTAAAACTCCATCAGATGACCCGAGGGTGTCCTAAAACTCCATCAGATGACCCGATGGTGTCCTAAAACTCCATCAGATGACCCGAGGGTGTCCTAAAACTCCATCAGATGACCCGAGGGTGTCCTAAAACTCCATCAGATGACCCGAGGGTGTCCTAAAACTCCATCAGATGACCCGATGGTGTCCTAAAACTCCATCAGATGACCCGAGGGTGTCCTAAAACTCCATCAGATGACCCGATGGTGTCCTAAAACTCCATCAGATGACCCGAGGGTGTCCTAAAACTCCATCAGATGACCCGATGGTGTCCTAAAACTCCATCAGATGACCCGAGGGTGTCCTAAAACTCCATCAGATGACCCGAGGGTGTCCTAAAACTCCATCAGATGACCCGAGGGTGTCCTAAAACTCCATCAGATGACCCGAGGGTGTCCTAAAACTCCATCAGATGACCCGAGGGTGTCCTAAAACTCCATCAGATGACCCGAGGGTGTCCTAAAACTCCATCAGATGACCCGATGGTGTCCTAAAACTCCATCAGATGACCCGAGGGTGTCCTAAAACTCCATCAGATGACCCGATGGTGTCCTAAAACTCCATCAGATGACCCGAGGGTGTCCTAAAACTCCATCAGATGACCCGACGGAGAAAAAAACCCTTGGGAGAACCCAGGCTCAGTCGGGGCCAGTTCTCCTCTGGCGTTTATGAAGTAGAGGCCGAATTTACAGTAACTGTAGGATAAAAAATTTTATATGAATGCCTGGCTAAATAGATGCGTCTTTAGTCTAGTTTTAAACTGGGAGAGCGAGTCTGAGCAACGAACAATATCAGGAAGGCTATTCCAGAGCTTCGGAGCTAAATGTGAAAATGCTCTCCCTCCTTTGGTGGATCTGGATATCCTAGGAATGACCAGAAGCCTCGAATTCAGTGATCTTAAAGAGCGCGATGGATTATACGGCGATAGAAGATCCGTTAAATAGACTGGAGCTAAACCATTTAGAGCTTTATAAGTCAAAAGCAAGACCTTGTAATTAATACGGAACTTGATAGGTAACCAATGAAGGGATGATAGAATTGGTGTTATATGATCATATTTTCTTGACCTAGTAAGAACTCTAGCGGCTGCATTTTGCACTAACTGTAGCTTGTTTATTGAGGATGCAGGACAACCAGCTAATAAAGCATTACAGTAATCTAGTCTCGAGGTCATGAATGCATGAACTAACTTTTCTGCATCAGAGACTGATAGCATGTTACGTAATTTAGCAATGTTTCTAAGGTGGAAAAAGGCTGTTTTTGTAACATATGAAATATGCTTTTCAAAAGACAGGTTGCAGTCTAATGTAACACCCAGGTCTTTTACAGTAGCGGATAAAGTAACAGGGCATCCTAATATGTTAAAGTCGTGCTGTGAAAGGTTTTGTGGACGGTTTTTAGAACCGATAAGTATTACCTCTGTCTTGTCTGGATTTAATAAAAGAAAATTACGCGTCATCCAATCTTTTATATCTTTAACACAATCTGTCAATTTGGATAATTTAGCGTATCCACCTTATTCCTGATGACCTTACTGCGTTTTGAATTATGGGTGGCACTTCCGGTTAGGGAACTTCCATTCAAAAAGGCTGAAACGAATCATTTCAAATCATAAGGTTTCCCTACAAATAAAGCTGATCCGTCAGTTTGACTGGATGAGCTGGAAATTTCCCTTCATGATTTATTTTCAGACATCATGAGAATAACGTTATACTTGGCATTTTAACGTGACATGTTATAACAAGAATATCTATGGCAAGAGCTCTTTTCAGTCGCTGCTTTCTTTTCCTCATGATTTTTATTTTTTTCCTTTGCAATCCGCTGTAAAAGTATGAAAAAGGACAACACATACGGCACATTTGTGGTCTGTTCTCCCGAATTTAATTTACGATTCACTGGAATGCATGAAGAATCTCGTTATTCTCCTCAAATCCTCACGTCTCTTTCCAGGTTTGTTTTCACAGGTAAATGCAATTTATAATCTGTCAAAATGACGGAAATCACTTTGATATAGTGTCACGTAATGCTGAAGTTAATGAACATTTTTGATTAAGGCTTGTTATACAATATATTTGCCTACTACAGTGATATTTACCAAAGACTCGCGCTTTTGGGGCTATTTTTGGTTTGTTGAAAGTACCTTGTTGATTCTTTTAAACTTTTAAATTTCATTTTAATGTTCGATGGTTAAAGGGTGAGTCGATTATGTCATCTCATTGTGACACTTAACGTATTGCGTTCATAGAGCGAGCCTTTCACTGATTACAGTTTAACGGAAGTTACACCCATAATTCGCGCAAAGCATCATGGGGCGTAGGAATAAGGTGGATAGGTTTGATTTTGTTAGCATGGGTTAGAATGACCCAACAATTTTATAAATCATTTTTTAGAAAGTTGTATCTGTTAACATTAGTCAATGCACTGTGAACTAACATGAACGCACATATTTTAATAACTAACAATAACAAAGACTATTGCTCTCTGTTAGTTAATGCATTAACTTATTGTAAAGTGTTATCAAAAAATCTATTGCCTAACAAAAAATAAAATACATAAATAATGCAAACAAGTCATTGGATAACATTGGGCTGCATATAAAGAAACAAAATGCATGTCAATAATCCATGGATCAATAAAATGGAATCGCCTCCGCACGGACAATAAGAAAAAACTATTTTAATCAAACCATATCGTTGATGAAAATAATACGAGAACAAAATAATGTTAGTTATTAATTATAACGCAATGTTTTTGAAAAAAAATAAACATTTTTAATATTACAGTGATAGTAAACATCTTTGATAGCTTAGTTACTGTTTCACATGACATGTGTGAGCTGCGCGCGCTAGCTGAAGAGAAGGGTGATTGCTAAAGGTTCATCAACTCAACGGTTGCTGAAGAATGCAAACCCAAAGAATTTACAAATATTACAATAGTGAATATAATTATAATTGTATGACAGTCCCAATCATAGCTTTTAATGTTCTGCATTATTGTTTAATCTGCGCGCTGAAGCTGAAGAGAACGAGCACCGGGAAACTGAAGAGCTTTTCTAGCAGGTCGTTTAAATCCACGAAATGCATCATATGTGAGATTAATCAGATATTTATATTACATGAAACAAATATTACGACTTATCTGCACAAAATGATGTGAATGCTGGTCATAATGTGTAGGTTAATCCCTGTTCTGGACGCGCTATTCCCACAACAACGCGCTGAAACGGCAACTAAACAGAGAATTCACAACGTTTTATTACAATAGTGTTCTCATTATAATGGCATGGATATGACAGTCCCAATTATAGTTATAAATGTGCATTGCTGTTTGCACCGGTATGAAGCGCTACTGCATCGTTCATTAACTCAACCAAACGCATCCTATATTAGATTAATCAGATATATATACACAAAATAAACATATTACAACTCACAATGCTGCGAATGCTCAAGAGAACTTGACTGTGCTCGTCACGAAGGCTAAACTCCACAGACGCGCTCTCTCCGCCACAACGCGCTCGTCGCGCTGAAACACTGGCGGACAACAATTCACAACATTCGTTTGCATGTTTTTATTATAATGTTATGAAGCCTATGTGGCAGATTTATGCTGCACATGTTGCACTGAACTGTATGTTCCTTTTCGAAGTGAATCCAATCATTCAGAACCATCATGGCGAACCGCGCGCATCTCTCACCTGGAGTATAAATTATCTATCTATCGGCTTTGATATATCGGACCGATAACATCAAAAAAGATCATTTATCGGCCGATATCGATATGTGGTCGATATATCGTGCATCCCTAATAAATATTTATATTAACTACATGTACTTACTATAGGAATAAGGTGGGATTAGGTTGAGGGTTAGTTGCATGTAATTATGCATAATTTACTGTTATTACTATAGTAAGTACATGTAACATAACAAGGACACCGTAAAATAAAGTGTTACCTAAAACCCTAAATTAGGATATTTATGTGTAAAAGTGTACTTTAAAAAGTGCAAAAGCCACACATTGAGTTTTACAAATATCAATATTTGCATTGTTTTTAATGATAATTGCTGATGGCAAGTTGACAACCATGATTAATGTAAAAAAAAAAAACTAGATTTATATCCAACATATTGTTTTAACACAATTTTTGTTAAAACAAATTTACAGACATGTGAAGATATAAACTAAAAATGTCTAAAATATATAATTCATTTAATTTTTATTTAAAATTAATTGAATTATAAGGATAATTTGTAAAAATAAATATAGAAAGACTGAAAACAAGCGTGTGAACAGAGCCGCAGTAGATCGCGTTTGTAAAACAATTAAAACTTAATAGTAGACCAATGCTGTATAAAGAGAGCGGAGTGGAGGTGCGCTGCAAGCTAACAGGCTTGAGTAAACAGACAGGAAAAATGATGCATTAGTGCACAAGCATTCGCTGAGTACAGTGACTAAAAAACTATATTTTACTGCTGCTGTTATTAACTGCCTTTATATTTAGTGCTTCGCTTTGTAAAGACCGTTTTAATTTAATATTTCTTAAATCTAAAATGTAAGTGACTTATTAACTACTTAAATCAGTGCCCTTTTTTTAATGGTGATGGTATTCGGCACTCCTGGTCGTGTGATGATGCTTAACTATCATGTTATAAATATAAAACATCCACATTTTGAATGTTTAAGGCATATGCTAAGCTCATTTGTTTACATTTCTCCTCATGAGGCTGTAAGAGCCTCAACAGCACAACCATGTTACCATCAGTGTTTTATTACTCGGATAATCGCCACTTGCACTAAATGAATGCAGAATCACTGTCACGTTTGGGTTATCCGTAGTTATTTTGTGTTATTGACGTTTTAATCCGGCTGATTGTCCGGTCGGGCAAGAACTGCACTCGCCCACTGGCACACACACACACACACACCTCTCGCTCTCTGCTATCATCAGTGAACGCACTGGCACACACACACACCTCTCGCTCTCTGTACTCCGGCAGCAGCTCGTGGACCGCGTCTGCAAACAGTCCTGCGTAGCGTTTGCCGTTCTCACACACACTCTCCACCAGCTCGGGGTCTTCCTCCGCCACGTCGTCCAGATCCACCAGCAGCGCCACCTGCTCTCGGTGGGCCAGCGACACCTGCACACACACACACACACACACACACACAGGTGAGCCGCGTCTCACACACTGATGGAGCTGGGCTGCAGGAGCTGTAGGACCTCACCAGCTGAGCGCCGTATTTGAAGAGCTTCTTCCCGGACTCATCCTCGCTGTAGAACTCCTGCAGGAACCGCTTGCACTTCTCTGGACACAGAAAACCACCATCACACACACACACACACACACACACACACACACACACACGAGGAAAGCAGTGCGTGTGAGTGTTTGTGCACGTGCAGGAAAAGTTTCAGATGAGCGCGCGACCAGCAGTGCACAAACACATCAGTCACGTGGTTCGTGTTCGTAAACAAACTAGCAAAAACAGAAGAGCTTCAATGTCCAAAACTACTACACGTGACAACTCATGACACGCTCTTCGTACAGATGAAATGCACATGATTTCAGCTTTAAACATTTACTAGTAACTGATCGGAACACGAAGGTAAATGAAGTGAAACGGCGCTCTAATGCTCGACGCCTCATAATGACTCGAGCAAACCATCGTGTTATTGCCGCGTCGTTCAGCCGCATCGCGACGCGAGTCCTCGATATAACCGACGCGCGCGCCACTCGACGGCTGGTGTTGTTGTAAACAAAGCAGCACATGGTCCTCGTGCCCGACTACAGCCACGCGCTTCCGCGATCCCTCCGCGCTTCACAAACTAGACCCGTCTGGACCGAACTCTGGGCTCATCATCAGCATAATCTTCATCATCATCATCATCGGTCCGTGGTTCTGGTGTCGGTTCGGGTCACGCGGCCCCGTTTTACACGTACAGAGTAAACTTTCCCATCGTGCTTTAAAGCGACAATAACATCGCGACCGATCGGAATAAACAGACACACGTGATTCTGGACGGTCTGTAAAACTTTAGATTGGGAAAAAGCGTTGTCGGGAGCGAGCACGTGCTCTGCGCGCGCCGCCGCTCTTTGTTACAAAACTCCATCCGGGCACTTCAGCGTGTGCGCGCGCAACTCGTGCGGCCGCCGCCAGCGACAATAAAACTAAGTAAAACTATTTAAATAGTCTCAGGTAAAACCTGCTTTTACACAAACAGCGAAACATCGCACACATGTACAACAAATACACGCTCCGCTCGGGTTCCGATACACGCGATCCATAGGCGACTTTATCCCGCTTTCGTTCCGTCGAACTTTGATGCGTGTCCGCAACTCAGACAGAGAA
>NW_026607471.1:35000-40000 GCF_029890125.1 Rhinichthys klamathensis goyatoka
CAGTGGGTTAATCACACACACTGATCTGAGTTCAGCTTCAGTGGGTTACTCACACACACTGATCTAAGCTCAGCTTCAGTGGGTTAATCACACACACTGATCTGAGTTCAGCTTCAGTGGGTTACTCACACACACTGATCTAAGCTCAGCTTCAGTGGGTTACTCACACACACTGATCTAAGCTCAGCTTCAGTGGGTTAATCACACACACTGATCTAAGCTCAGCTTCAGTGGGTTACTCACACACACTGATCTAAGCTCAGCTTCAGTGGGTTAATCACACACACTGATCTGAGTTCAGCTTCAGTGGGTTACTCACACACACTGATCTAAGCTCAGCTTCAGTGGGTTAATCACACACACTGATCTGAGTTCAGCTTCAGTGGGTTCCTCACACACACTGATCTAAGCTCAGCTTCAGTGGGTTACTCACACACACTGATCTGAGTTTCAGCTTCAGTGGGTTACTCACACACACTGATCTAAGCTCAGCTTCAGTGGGTTAATCACACACACTGATCTAAGCTCAGCTTCAGTGGGTTACTCACACACACTGATCTGAGTTCAGCTTCAGTGGGTTACTCACACACACTGATCTAAGCTCAGCTTCAGTGGGTTAATCACACACACTGATCTGAGTTCAGCTTCAGTGGGTTACTCACACACACTGATCTAAGCTCAGCTTCAGTGGGTTAATCACACACACTGATCTGAGTTCAGCTTCAGTGGGTTCCTCACACACACTGATCTAAGCTCAGCTTCAGTGGGTTACTCACACACACTGATCTGAGTTCAGCTTCAGTGGGTTACTCACACACACTGATCTAAGCTCAGCTTCAGTGGGTTAATCACACACACTGATCTGAGTTCAGCTTCAGTGGGTTACTCACACACACTGATCTAAGCTCAGCTTCAGTGGGTTAATCACACACACTGATCTGAGTTCAGCTTCAGTGGGTTCCTCACACACACTGATCTAAGCTCAGCTTCAGTGGGTTACTCACACACACTGATCTGAGTTCAGCTTCAGTGGGTTACTCACACACACTGATCTAAGCTCAGCTTCAGTGGGTTAATCACACACACTGATCTGAGTTCAGCTTCAGTGGGTTACTCACACACACTGATCTGAGTTCAGCTTCAGTGGGTTACTCACACACACTGATCTAAGCTCAGCTTCAGTGGGTTAATCACACACACTGATCTAAGCTCAGCTTCAGTGGGTTAATCACACACACTGATCTAAGCTCAGCTTCAGTGGGTTAATCACACACACTGATCTAAGCTCAGCTTCAGTGGGTTAATCACACACACTGATCTAAGCTCAGCTTCAGTGGGTTACTCACACACACACTGATCTGAGTTCAGCTTCAGTGGGTTACTCACACACACTGATCTGAGCTCAGCTTCAGTGGGTTACTCACACACACTGATCTAAGCTCAGCTTCAGTGGGTTAATCACACACACTGATCTGAGTTCAGCTTCAGTGGGTTACTCACACACACTGATCTGAGCTCAGCTTCAGTGGGTTACTCACACACACTGATCTGAGTTCAGCTTTAGTGCTAGACTGCTGTATGAGAGGAGGGTGAGAAGCTCTTCATCACAAGCTCGTGTGTTTACGGTGCGGTCAAGTCCTCCTGGGAAGTTCGTACGTACGGGGCGGGAAGGTCGTGTTTACGACGGCAGTGCGTTCACGTGAGTTAGATGGTGGAGTAAGAGTTAGATGGCGGAGTAAGAGTAAGATGCGGAGTAAGAGTTAGATGGCGGAGTAAGAGTTAGATGGCGGAGTAAGAGTTAGATGGCGGAGTAAGAGTAAGATGGCGGAGTAAGAGTAAGATGGCGGGAGTAAGAGGTAAGGAATGGCGGAGTTAGATGGCGGAGTAAGAGTAAGATGGCGGAGGTAAGAGTAAGATGGCGGAGTTAGATGGCGGAAGTAAGAGTAAGATGGCAGAGTTAGATGGCGGAGTAAGAGTTAGATGGCAGAGTTAGATGGCGGAGTAAGAGTAAGATGGCAGAGTAAGATGGCGGAGTTAGATGGCGGAGTAAGAGTAAGATGGCAGAGTTAGATGGCGGAGTAAGAGTAAGATGGCAGAGTTAGATGGCGGAGTTAGATGGCGGAGTAAGAGTAAGATGGCAGAGTAAGATGGCGGAGGTTAGATGGCGGAGTAAGAGTAAGATGGCAGAGTTAGATGGCGGAGTAAGAGTAAGATGGCAGAGTTAGATGGCGGAGTAAGAGTAAGATGGCAGAGTTAGATGGCAGAGTTAGATGGCGGAGTAAGAGTAAGATGGCAGAGTTAGATGGCGGAGTAAGAGTAAGATGGCAGAGTTAGATGGCGGAGTTAGATGGCGGAGTAAGAGTAAGATGGCAGAGTAAGATGGCGGAGTTAGATGGCGGAGTAAGAGTAAGATGGCAGAGTTAGATGGCGGAGTAAGAGTAAGATGGCAGAGTTAGATGGCGGAGTAAGAGTAAGATGGCAGAGTTAGATGGCAGAGTTAGATGACGGGAGTAAGAGTAAGATGGCAGAGTAAGATGGCGGAGTAAGAGTAAGATGGCGGAGTTAGATGGCGGAGAAAGAGTAAGATGGCGGAGTTAGATAGCGGAGTAAGAGTAAGATGGTGGAGTTAGATGGCGGAGTAAGAGTAAGATGGCAGAGTAAGATAGCAGAGTAAGATGGCGGAGTAAGATGGCGGAGTAAGAGTAAGATGGCGGAGTAAGAATAATATGGCAGAGAATGATGGCTGAGTAAGATGGCGGAGTAAGAGTAAGATGGCGGAGTAAGAGTAAGATGGTGGAGTTAGATGGCGGAAGTAAGAGTAAGATGGCGGAGTAAGAGTAAGATGGTGGAGTTAGATGGTGGAGTATTATGGCGGAGTAAGAGTAAGATGGCGGAGTTAGAAGGCGGAGTAAGAGTAAGATGGAAGAGTAAGATGGCGGAGTAAGAGTAAGATAGCAGAGTAAGAGTAAGATGGCGGAGTAAGATGGCGGAGTAAGAGTAAGATGGCGGAGTAAGAGTAAGATAGCAGAGTAAGAGTAAGATGGCGGAGTAAGAGTAAGATGGTGGAGTAAGAGTAAATGGCAGAGTAAGAGTAAGATGGTGGAGTAAGAGTAAGATGGTGGAGTTTAGATGGCGGAGTAAGAGTAAGATGGCGGAGTAAGAGTAAGATGGTGGAGTTAGATGGTGGAGTAATATGGCGGAGTAAGAGTAAGATGGCAGAGTTAGATGGCGGAGTAAGAGTAAGATGGCGGAGTTAGATGGCGGAGTAAGAGTAAGATGGTGGAGTAAGAGTAAGATGGTGGAGTTAGATGGTGGAGTAATATGGCGGAGTAAGAGTAAGATGGCAAGAGTAAGATGGCGGAGTAAGAGTAAGATAGCAGAGTAAGATGGCGGAGTAAGAGTAAGATGGCGGAGTTAGATGGCGGAGTTAAGAGTAAGATGGCGGAGTTAGATGGCGGGAGTAAGAGTAAGATGGCAGAGTAAGAGTAAGATAGCAGAGTAAGATGGCGGAGTAAGAGTAAGATGGCGGAGTAAGAGTTAGATGGCGGAGTAAGAGTAAGATGGCAGAGTAAGATGGCGGAGTAAGAGTAAGATAGCAGAGTAAGATGGCGGAGTAAGATGGCGGAGTAAGATGGCGGAGTAAGAGTAATATGGCGGAGTAAGAGTAAGATGGTGGAGTAAGAGTAAGATGGCGGAGTAAGAGTAAGATGGTGGAGTTAGATGGCGGAGTAAGAGTAAGATGGCGGAGTAAGAGTAAGATGGTGGAGTTAGATGGCGGAGTAAGAGTAAGATGGCGGAGTTAGATGGTGGAGTAAGAGTAAGATGGCAGAGTAAGAGTAAGATGGCGGAGTTAGATGGCGGAGTAAGAGTAAGATGGCGGAGTTAGATGGCGGAGTAAGAGTAAGATGGCAGAGTAAGATGGCGGAGTAAGAGTAAGATAGCAGAGTAAGATGGCGGAGTAAGAGTAAGATGGTGGAGTAAGAGTAAGATGGCGGGAGTAAGAGTAAGATGGCGGAGTAAGAGTAAGATGGCGGAGTTAGATGGCGGAGTAAGAGTAAGATGGCAGAGTAAGTTGGCGGAGTAAGAGTAAGATGGCGGAGTAAGATGGCGGAGTAACAGTAAGATGGCGGAGTAAGAGTAAGATGGCGGAGTAATTATGGCGGAGTAAGAGTAAGATGGCGGAGTACGAGTAAGAGTAAGATGGCGGAGTAAGAGTAAGATGGCGGAGTAAGAGTAATATGGCGGAGTAAGATGGCGGAGTAAGAGTAAGATGGTGGAGTAAGAGTAAGATGGCGGAGTAAGAGTAAGATGGTGGAGTTAGATGGCGGAGTAAGAGTAAGATGGGGGAGTTAGATGGTGGAGTAAGATGGCGGAGTAAGAGTAAGATGGCGGAGTAAGAGTAAGATGGCAGAGTAAGAGTAAGATGGCGGAGTTAGATGGCAGAGTAAAGAGTAAGATGGCGGAGTTAGATGGCGGAGTAAGAGTAAGATGGCGGAGTAAGAGTAAGATGGTGGAGTTAGATGGCGGAGTAAGAGTAAGATGGCGGAGTAAGAGTAAGATAGCAGAGTAAGATGGCGGAGTAAGAGTAAGATGGCGGAGTAAGAGTAAGATGGCAGAGTAAGATGGCGGAGTAAGAGTAAGATAGCAGAGATGAGGCGGGTAAGAGTAAGATGGCGGAGTAAGAGTTAGATGGCAGAGTACTTTCTCTCACTAATTGCACAACAAAGGAACAAAGAAAAAACAACAAAGTTTTTCAAAGAAAATGTGCATCAGGTGTTTTTAATGAATTTATGAAGCCACTGCAAACTTTATCGTTACATATTACATATTATAATGCCATCCATACTCTGGTCTGGCAGGCGATTAGCTTACTCTTCACTGCAAATAGAAAAGTGACAACATCAACACTAAACACCCGTTCAGTGTTGTGTCGTTCTCACTGTGGCGTTCCGTGTTTCTCACGGACTCTTGCACACCGGGGAGAAAATCCCAGGCGTCCC
>NW_026607472.1:0-28759 GCF_029890125.1 Rhinichthys klamathensis goyatoka
AGACACATTTATTAGCATTAGCCTATAAACCATCTCTCTGTATGGTTCCAGAGACATGGCTCTTCTCATTCAGGGGGCATGTTACTACCACATAACCCCCCCCCCCCCCCCCCCCCCCCCCCGTTCCTTATTTCCATTTCAGAAAGTTGGCAACCCTAACGGGATTATAATCGGTTTCCCTCAATACATCATCATACTCAAAGATTCCCCGAATTCCGTCAGGACTTAAGCGCTTGACGCTTAATGGACTACAGTACAGTGATATAAAATACCAAACTCGCACCTTATTTGGAAAGTATGTATTGTACATGTACTGCATTAGATTAAACTGGGAAGTAGCACTTTCATATTGTTGTTCTATATTGTTAGTTTAACTAGTCGCTTTGGATAAAAGTGCCAGCTAAAAGACTAAATGTAAAATTGGGTTGACATTCGCACATTTAGGGACCGTCTCTAAAGTAACAAGTCCTATAGGCCTAAACGTTTCTAACTTCAATAGCAAACTTCAATCTATTTGAATAAATTGCGCATTATGCCTGAGCCTGACACCTACACGAACACTTTACAGTTGGTTTTATGACTGTAAGTCGTTCTTTTCAAATGGTATTTAAGTTAGAAACGTGTATACCAATGTCGTATGTAACTTTAGAGACGGTCCCTTCTGAGTCCATCTGCTAGCCTGCGAGTTTGGTCTTTTATGTCCATTAAGCTACGTTAAGCGTTTTATATGTCCAGCAGGGGAATCCTGACATATTGAGGGAAACCAAACCCTAGTACTGCATGCAGCACATCGCTGCAATATAAGGTTAAGGCAACTAAACAACCAAGAGAAATATGTCAAATGTAACACTGGATCTGTACATCCGCATCGGGGGAATAACATTATCGTTCATGGTATAGAAA
The DNA here is from genome assembly GCF_029890125.1 of Rhinichthys klamathensis goyatoka. Lineage (NCBI taxonomy): Eukaryota > Metazoa > Chordata > Actinopteri > Cypriniformes > Leuciscidae > Rhinichthys > Rhinichthys klamathensis. The sequence goes on from NW_026607472.1 coordinate 904, forward strand.
GATGCATGTAGGCTACACAGGAAAAGTAATCGTGAACACACTGAATTTCACATAAAACAGACGTCATAATAATCACAAATACACTTACATTTTTGTAAATAAGTTTTTATGAATGAATGGCTTGCTCTAACTGTTGCTCTGGTCTTCGTCAACAACACGCGCTTGCACCCCCTGCTGGTGTGGTCGACTAACAGCAGATGGAGATTATGCTCGGTAATCTACTACTTTTCCTGCAGCTCCTGGATGTCAATGTTGAATTTACTGTCGAATTTGAACCACTGAATTTGTGGAAGCGAATTTGCAAAGCGAAATAAAATGGACCGAAAACCGTCTGTTGAATATTTTAGGTTGTATTTTTAATCAGTTTGAATATTTGGGAAATTAAATATGAAAGGTGAATATGGATTATTGAAATTTTACTAATGAAAATGTGTTTGAAATGATTTGATTTGAAATATTCACAGCTTAAATATTTAACCATGCTAAATTTCAGCCTATAAAAATGCAAGCCCTAAAAATAAAATGCATTAAAATACAAGCAGGGTTAATGCAATGCATATTTTTTTCAAGTAGTACAATTCAACAGGCTTTTTGTTTCAAAAACATTTGGGATTATTTTACTTCCATAACTGAATCTCCAAAAGTCTCGCGCAATGATGTCAGTGCTGGTCACGCGGAAGAACCGTTACAAACGTTCAAGCGGAAGCAGCGGGAGCGGAGCTATGAAAATAACACCATATGTTACAAAATATTACAATTTTGAAAAAATGCTGTTCTTTTTTAACTTTGTTTTATTTTATCAAAGAATCCTGAAAAAGGTAGCCTATCACATGTTCTAAAAAAAATTGAAAATATTAGGCTAAGCAGCACATCTGTTGCCAACATTGATAATAAATCAGCATATTAGAATAATTTCTGAAGGATCATGTGACACTGAAGTAATGATACTGAAAATTCCGCTTTGCATCACAGGAATAAATTACATTTTAACATATAATCAAATAGGAAAAAAAAACAGTTCTTTGAATTGTAATAATATCTCACAATATTACAGTTTACTGCAAGGCTCATTGACATGTTCTTACATAGGCCGCCTTCTTCCAGTCTTGTCACTTAAGAACTGGTATTTGGTAACAAGGGCTGAGCACAACTTGTTGTATTGTTTTCTTGTTGAACACCTGAAAATACAGAAAACTATGGAAGCTTGTTTCCGCCACTGAATTTAAATAATAATAATAATAATTGCGACTTTTTATCTCACAATTGCGAGATATATGAAGTCAGAATTGTGAGAAATAAAGTCGCAATTGCGAGATATAAAGTAGCAATTCTGAGAAATAAAGTCGCAATTGTAAGAAAAAAAGACCGATTTTTGACTATTTATCTCACAATTGCGAGTTTACATCTCGCAATTCTGACTTTATAACACATAATTGCGAGTTTATATCATACATTTCTGACTTTATAACACGCAATTGCGACTTTATATCAATCAATTCTGACTTTATATCTCGCAATTCTGACTTTATAACACGCAATTGCGACTTTATTTCACGCAATTCTGACTTTACAACACGCAATTGCGACTTATATCACGCAATTCTGACTTTATATCTTGCAATTCTGAGAAATAAAGTCAGAATTGCGAGATGTAAACTCGCAATTGTGAGAAAAAAAGTCCGAATTGTGAGATAAAAAGTCGCAATTACCTTTTTTATTTTTCATTCTGTGGCGGAAACAAGCTTCCATAGAAAACTGTTTTTACCCTTCACCATTCGATTAAATGCACTTAGTTATATTTTTAGTAATATTAATATTTTTTGTAATTTTTTGTCTTCTTTTTTAGATGGACGATCTGACACAGATGTGTATCGAAAGAGTACACCCAACCATGTGCTGTAGCCTGTATATAAATGAATGTGCCTTGGATGCAGAGTCTCTTTTAGAAATAATGAAAGGGAGAAGGTCTGTGAAGTTGATGTGACCATTGCTCTAGTTGTTCTAATCATAGATATCCATAATAAAGGCTAGATGTCTCGTCCGCGCTGCTGGCCAATGGAGGTCGACGTCCGCACCTGGCGGCCATCTTGTCACAGGCAGCTCGCTCACTCATAACATTGTGTTCTCTTATGAGAGGTTCTCTCGTATTGCGTAAGCTAGCTTACGCTACGGGAAAGATTCATCTTTTCTGAAATATTGAAGCCAAAAATGATCCTTAATTTTGTATCCATTGTCAACGCTGCGGCAACTGCTGCAGCCTATGGACGGACAGAATGAACTCGCGTCCAATGAGAGGCGCTCGCGCCTTCATCACGTCACAGCCCGCCAAACTGGGCGTGGCTAGAGTGTATACTACCCGCTTGCCTGCATCCAAACGCCGTTTGTACGGCGACCCAGAGAAATCTCTTAAAGAGCAAACATGCCTTATGTGTAGAAAATGTGCCCACAACACAGTGTTCACCCCTACACACAAGCATTACACTGCCCGTGTCCCTGTCAGAGTCCACTCTCATAAAGCGGGCACAGCCCGCTCGAGTGTTAGAGTCAATAAACGCGCCCACAAGCCCGTGCGCGCCCCCCTCTCTGCCCGCTCTGTCACACGGCCAGCCATCACCTCTCTGTATGTAAGTCCCGTGCCCGTGAATATGCTCGCGGATCACTTAACAGATGTGACTCTTTCCCCATTCACCCCAATCGGGAAGTCACTCACAGAACAGCCTGTCCCTGCTGTTTGCGAGCCGTCATGCATAAGCACAACAAGCGCGCTCACACATTCTGTTCAGCTCGCTGTGTGCGGCAATCAGGGCGATTTGGCCATTCACCCTCTAGCGTTACGCTTCAAAGCGTGGGAAGCTATCCCAGGGATATCCAAATGGGTGTTAAGCACGATAAAACAAGGTTATTTGCTACAATTCGATCGCCGCCCTCCCCGCTTCCAAGCGCGGCTCGAAACGACTGTGAACGCGGCAGCAGCCTGCATGCTTCGTTCAGAAATAGCAAACCTTCTGTGCAAAAGGGCCATAGAGAGAGTGCCGCCTTCTCTGAGCGAGTCGGGGTTTTACAGCCGTTATTTTCTTGTTCCCAAGAAAGACGGCGGCCTCAGACCGATTTTGGATCTCAGATTTTTGAACAGGGTGCTTGTGAAAAGACCGTTCAAAATGCTTACAGTCAGGAAACTCCTCGCGCACGTGCGCCAGGGGGACTGGTTTATATCTCTCGATCTGAAAGATGCCTTTTTTCAGATTCAGATAAATCCCCGTCACAGGCCATTCTTGAGATTCGCCTTCGACGGTCAGGTTTATCAATACACCGTCCTTCCGTTCGGCCTGTCCCTAGCACCCCGTATTTTCACGAAGTGCATGGACGCGGCGCTCGCACCCCTGCGGAGCCAGGGCTTGCGAATACTGAACTATTTGGACGATTGGCTGATTTTGGCACAATCACACACGGAGCTACTGTCTCACAGGACAGTTCTCCTCAGTCATCTGAACAGCTTGGGTCTCACAATCAATTGGACCAAGAGCTCACTTCAGCCCAGTCGAGCGATTTCCTTCCTTGGAATAGAGCTAGATTCCGTGGCTATGATGGCTCGCTTATCAACACAGCGCGCGCCGTGTTCAGCGACTAGCCGCATCTTTTCAGATGAACAACCTCACGCCTCTGAAACAATTTCAGAAGATGCTAGGTTACATGGCCTCAGCCTCAGCAGTACTCCAGCTGGGTTTACTGCGCATGCGTCCGCTTCAACATTGGCTAAACACCCGCGCGTTTCGCCGGGCTTTGGCCACAGGCCGCCAGCCGATCAGAGTGACTCAGACCTGTATCTCAGCTCTGCAGCCCTGGGGTCTCATTTATAAAACTGTGCGTAGGATCCTTACTAAAAGTGTACGTGCGTCCGAAAGCCAAAAATGGCGTACGCAAACAAATATTCTGACTTATAAAACCGTGCGTACGCCAGAACCTGCGCAGAATTCACTTTATAAATCCCAGTCAGCGGAAGAATGTGCACATATGCGTCTCCTCCCCGAAACAACCATATATGGAGATTATAACGCCTAGTTTTACTATGCATATCCTCATCTGCATATCATTTGCATATGATTATTCATCCACGTGATAACATGTTTAACGGTACAAGACATTTGGAAAATATGAAATACGGATGTGCCGTCACATTAGTTACATTAATAAAAAATAATTTAGTAGCCTATATCCTTGCCTTGTTTTTGAATAAATAAATCAAATAGTGTAAAATACATTTCAGAGAAAGTTTTTCTCAATCTTTTCCACTGGCCAAAGAGTATTTTTAATTGATTTATATTTTTAATGGAAACAGATAGACCTTGTAGTGCATTATTTGGACAAACTATTTTCTCAGACAATCTGCTATATCATGATAAGCAATCATCTCTTTAGTTAAAACATTAAAACACAGCATGCCAGAGGAAAAGTGTTTGAAAGCATTGTATCCACAACAAATATTTCTATTTATTGAATATAAAAAAATGTTGTAACTTCTCAGTAATGATTTCATGTAATTTAAGTGTCTAACTCCATTAATCAGAATGGCATATTTAATCTAAATGTTTATATCAGAAGTAAAACATAGTTTTAATTATTTAAACTGTTATTGTGAACATATTTCACAGAACACTGTATTTATGATTATAATGAAGTTTTACGGTTTTAGATAGGCTGCGTCAGTTTCACTAAAGAACAAAGCGACCGGACCGAGACCCTTTGTTAAATATCCGGACATTTAAAAAGGGATGGATGTTTGCTTCATGTGATAGGCTTGGTGAGTGAAATTATATTTGTATTATCTTTCTGTATACTGTATGTATAATTTTCTTTAGATTTTCTCCAGCTCACCATCGGTGTCGCCAAACTGCTCCGTCTCCAAAACGTGCGTACGCACAGCTCAAAGTTTGCTTAAAGGTGCGCACATTCTCCCGTCAAGTTTGTTTTTTATAGATCACAACCTTTGCGTGGAAACTGGCGTACGTACGTTTCCAGCCCCGTTTTGTGCGTACGCACGCTTTATAAATGAGACCCCTGGTCAGTAGCCGAATGGTATCAACGGGGAGTGATGATGGGAGCTGTATCTTACCGAAAAGTCATCTCGACAGACGCGTCCAACACGGGTTGGGGCGCGGTCTGCGAGGGCTCACCGGTGTTTAGCCTATGGTCGGTGCAGGAAAAGCTCCTTCACATAAATTGTCTGGAAATGATAGCGGTCGAGTACGCTCATGCGCTTCCTCCCGGTCATTCAGGGTCACCACGTCCTGGTCCGTTCGGACAACAGATCTGTGGTATCCTATCTAAACCGTCAAGGCGGTGTCAGGTCCAGGAACCTCTTCCATCTGACAGAACGCATACTGAGTTGGTCCCAGTGCCATCTGCGCTCGCTGAGGGCGACGCATGTGCCGGGCCACCTGAACGACGGCCCAGACAGACTGTCCAGAGACAACATTCCCCCAGGGGAATGGTCTCTGCACGCTCTAACAGTCCAGATGTTATGGCGCCTATTCAGCAGAGCAGAGATAGACCTCTTTGCGTCAGAGGAGAACTCTCACTGCCCAGTATTTTTCTCGAAAAGCGAGGACGCGCTGGCCAAGGACTGGCCCAACCGCCCGCTTTACGCCTTCCCTCCCGTCTCGCTATTGCCACAGGTAATACAGAGAATCAGGGAAACGCGCTGCTCGGTGCTCCTCATAGCCCCACGCTGGGAGAATCAGACATGGTTTCCGGAGCTTGCGCAGCTGTCACTGACAGCCCCATGGCCCATTCCAGTGAGATCAGATCTCCTCTCTCAAGCTCGCGGCACGATCTGGCATCCCCACCCAGAGCGCTGGGCGCAGCACGCGTGGGTGATCAGTGACTACCCGTCGCTTTGCCAGAGGGAGTTATGAACACTATCATACACGCTAGAGCTCCTTCCACGAGAAGACTCTACGCGTCCAAATGGTCTGTGTTTTTAAAATGGTGCACCGACAGAGATCTGGACCCACGGACATGTGGGGTTTCGCCGCTGCTCGTGTTCCTACAGGAGCTATTGGATAAGGGCAGGTCCCCATCCACGCTCAAAGTATACGTGGTGACCGTCGCGGCGTTCGCTGAACCACTGCACGGCCAGTCACTGGGAAAAAACGAGCTGGTCATCCGTTTCCTCAGGGGAGCTAGAAGGATGAAACCACCGCGCCCCCCATCGGTTCCTATCTGGGATCTTTCATTAGTGCTCGAAGCTATGAAAGCCCCTCCTTTCGAACCGCTTCAATCCGTGGATGTGAAATACCTTTCACTCAAAACCGTTTTTCTGACTGCCTTGTCATCAGTTAAACGTGTGGGAGACCTTCATGCGCGGTCTGTCAGCACCGCGTGTCTTGAGTTTGGACCAAATGACTCCAAGGTCATTTTAAAACCTAGACACGGGTATGTCCCCAAGGTGATCGGTACCCCGTTCAGAGCGCAGATCATTTCCCTATCGGCTCTGCCAACATCCGATAGCGAATGTGATGCCAATCTCCTCTGCCCTGTGAGAGCACTGAGATTGTATACTGCGCGCTCTGCCTCTTTCAGACGCACTGAGCAGCTTTTCGTTTCGTTCGGAGGGCGCACCAAAGGTCTCGCCGCCTCGAAACAGACACTGTCTAGATGGATAGTGGTTGCTATTGCTGCTGCGTACGCGTCAAAAGACCTGCCATGCCCGTTAGGCATTAGGGCTCACTCCACTAGAGGCATGGCCTCCTCGTGGGCGTGGTCCAGCGGGATTTCCATTCACGACATATGTGTGGCAGCGGGCTGGGCTTCCCCCTCCACCTTTGTCAGATTTTACAATCTGGAAGTACCCGCCCTGCAGGCGAAATTACTAGCGGTCTAATACGCTACAGCTCTCCTGGTGAGCTGCACTGATGGGAAACTCTCCACAGACCGACACTGCCGCTCTGTCTTTTTCCCACTATGTGCTTATGTATTACATATACACTGGCCCGCACTCTTGCTGACCAAAATGTTTTCCCCACTCATAGGGCTCCCCGGGGTTCCCCCCCCCCCCCCCCCCCCCCCTGGGCTCATGCTGTGGATGCTTGGCGCGCATGGCGTTGACAATGGGTTCCCGTAGCGTAAGCTAGCTTACGCAATACGAGAGAACCTCTCGTAAGAGAACGAATCGGTTACCTACCGTAACCTCGGTTCTCTCTAGATGAGAGAACGAGTATTGCGTAGCCTGCCGTGCTCGCGCCACGAGCGATTTTTCGCTTCATTCTATGAAACCAAGGATGCAGCCTTCGGACCTCGCTAATATACACTCTAGCCACGCCCAGTTTGGCGGGCTGTGACGCGAGCGCCTCTCATTGGACGCGAGTTCATTCTGTCCATTAGGGCTGTCAACTTTAGTCGTTTAGTCGACTAATCGGTCGATGCCGTCTTGGTCGACTGACATTCTTATTGGTCGACCAGTTGCATTTTTTTTTTTTACCAATAGAAAGAAATTTTCAATGATTTACTCCTTGATATTTATTCCTTTATAAGCAGTTAAATATTACTGTATTCTAAATATAATTAGCCTATGGTTTATCCCCAACTTTAAATGCTTTAATTTAGGCTATTTTGTAACAGCGCCACAGTTTAGCGCACACACATAGAACACTCGGTTCGCACCTGTGGCTGGCTGCGCTGCTGCTTCGTGCTCAGTAAGGGATATAGGTAGTTTAGCTGTATTCATTCAGTTAGAACGCTACTTGTTTCGGTTTTTATGTTTTTATACACTATATGTTTGTATCTCGATGCGGCGTGGACGCACTTGGAAAAAAAAGAGCGCGTCGCACCGCGACCGTTGCTTCCATCATTAGCGCACACCGCGCGCCTACATTTGAAATCGAACTTGAGCGCGCAAAAGACGTGAGCAGTCCCTTTAACGGCTTTATCATGCTGACTCAATAGATTGTGTTTTCTTGATATGTTTTTGTTTTTATTTGTACACTTGACTTGTCACTTGACGCATTTGAAAATAGCCTAAATAATGTAACAAAACGAAAATAAACCTATATGCGGTCCTACAATAAAGCCTATTATTATTAGGATTGTTTTTTAGGCTCTTTGGGTTTTTGTGTGTGTTTGTTTTAAAACGCCTAGATAGGCTGGACAAAAGTTAACCTAGCTTTGAAAGTAAAGAAGAATATACAGCCTGTATAAACGAGAGCTTTTGTTAGGATTTTTCATTGTGGCAGATAGCAGTTATATTTTTTGTAGCGTGTGGTGTGGTCAGGTGCGCGATTGTGACTGTCACTATAGACCTAGGACAGAGCTCCTCACTTTTTGCAGTTAAAAAAAAATCACTTAATTTTCAAAGAATTGTATTATTATTATAGTTTTATGTATTTTTGATGTTTTTTCGTTGTTGTTTTATAAATGCTCTATGACAATTGTTAAAAAATGTTCAATCAAAACATCGCGTTTTTTTTTTTTTTAGTCGACTAATCGTTGCGCAGGACAAGACTTTGGTCGACTAAGGATTTCTTTGGTTAACTACAGCCCTACTGTCCATCCATAGGCTGTGGCAGTTGCCGCAGGACGACCAATGAGCTCGCTAGCTAGCCCGCTCAAGGTCTGCAGCTACTGCACTGCGTTGACAATGGATACAAAATGAAGGATAATTTTGGGCTTCAATATTTCAGAAAAGATGAATCTTTTCCGTAGCGTAAGCTATCTTACGCAATACTCGTTCCCTCATCTAGAGAGAACCGAGGTTACGGTAGGTAACCGATTCGTTTTAATGGTGCATGTACTTTTTAAATAACCATGACTTGCTCAATTTTCTACCGATTTTCAAACGGTTTGGTTTGTTATAAATGTCAGAGATATGACACTGCACACTTATGAATAATATGTGTATCGATAAATAATCATCCAGAAGTATAGCCACGTTAATAACGTTTGTAACCAAACCGTTTGTAAATCCGTCAAGATTTCAACGAGATAAGAGTATTTATGTTCGTGCTGATCACTCATCTTACATCAGAGAGCCCGCCAGAAAGCTTGCATGTGACAAGATGGCCGCCGGTGATGACGATAGAGACTCCGCCGTAAGACATCTAGCCTTTATTATGGATATCTGGTTCTAATGGCAATACACTTCATCTAGTCACGTTTTGGTCTTGTCTTGGTCAGTTTCTTCTGTGTTTTGTCATGTGATCCTGCCATGTGTCTTTTCATTGGTTAATCGTCTGTTCATTGTTCACAGGTGTCCCAATTCTCTTGTCATTAGTCTGTGTATTTAAGCCGTCATGTTTGTCATGTGTCTTTGTCAAGTTTTGTTTCACTGTATCCTCTGTTGTGTAAGTTCATGTGTTAATTTTGAGTGTTTAATGGCACGCCATGTTTTTGTTTAATGTTTAATCTTGTTTGTAATTAACTGCACTTGGGTTCTCACCTACACTTGCCTCCAGTGGATCCCATTACAGATCTTCAACCTTGAATATGCTTCAAAGTCGAGAAACACCCTAATATTCATTGAAAAGTATTTAATGTGCCATAATGCCAAAACCAAAATTCCACCCACAGTGATTAAAATGGAAAGAATTTTTTTATAATTGGCCAAAAATGAAATTCTGAATTCTTGTAATGTAAATCATTGATATTTTTGTTACAGTAAGCTATAGCAACTGTTCTTAAATAAAATGCTTAAAATCAGTTGCCAATCTATATCTCTTAAAAATGTCAGTAAGATGATGCTAGTTTTATGATAAAAGTATTTTTAATTGTGGGGCAAAACATAATACAAAGTAGGCTAAAACAAGCATGATTAAGAGATAAACGATCCTCAAAAGCCTGTTGTATCATATTTGACATTTTAACATGATCTATCTATCTATCTATCTATCTATCTATCTATCTATCTATCTATCTATCTATCTATCTATCTATCTAAAGAAGGAAATGGATATTTGCTTCACATCATCATTCATCTCTCACCACACGAGAGCAGCAGTGTCACAGTTTTTGCTTAATCAAAACAGAACAGTGTTTATGTGCTTGAAATAAAATGGATTTATGATCAATTAACTTTGCTTTTGCCCTATTATTTTAGTGTTTTTCTTTAAATTGTGTGTATCATTTTAATTTTTACTTTTACATGCAGTTTTTGGTGACCCTTACGAAAAAGAACTATACTTCATGTTCATTTTATGAAACTTAAGTAATGTTCAAGTATATTTTATGTAGTGAGTGTACTAATACCAATGTACAAGTAGTAAACTTGTAAGTGTACTATTTCAATACTTCTTGGGACTAAATTGGCCCACTTTTTAGTATATAAAAGTATACGCTAGTGTACATGTAACAGTATAAACTTTAAGTGCACAACTCACAACTACAATTCTCATTTGTACTGCATCTGTACTACATGTGAACTTGTAAGTATACTATAGTATTTTACAGTTTTTCTCAATCTCTTTGGCACATTTTTCCAAACAGTCTTAACATTTTCTAAACTGTAAGCTCAATAGTCACATCTGTTTGCTGGAACATCAGAACTCTATGGCATGTCTGCAAAATATATAACTCACCCAAAACATTTAATTCATGCTTCAAAACCTAGTTATTGGGTCAGTAAATTGGCCAATGGCACCAAAATAAAAAGTGTTTTTATCTTTGAGCCACACTGGTCAAAATGTTTAGATGCTTTTTCACCATGGAAATATTTGTTATATACAAATTTCATGTTTTTTCCCTACTTTTTTGTTGACTCTAACTGCTTTCTAAAAGAATGTCAGTTTTGTCTGTAAATATAGATTCAGAGAGTAGGTAAAAATGACTGGGAAAAGTCAACACTGTAGTACACAAAAAGAAGAAAAAAGAAAGAACAGTTAAAAAAAAAAAAAAAAATTATTAAAGAATTGTTTTTATAGTTTTACAATATCAGAACCGTGGTACAGGTGTCTCATGGCAGCACATACAATCATCCATCAACTGGTAGTTAAAGGATCAAGTGAAGGGTAGTAGCGAAAAAACAAAACAAAAAAGAGAAGAGAATTGAAATAATAAAAAATAAAATAATAATAAAAAAAAACTAGAGTGAAGAATTAAAAACATTCAACAGTCATTCTCAAGAAAATTCCAAAGAGGGGACCAAATACGCCAGAAATCATTAGACTCCGGCGTCAGTCACAAGTTAGCTTTTCTAAAAGAAGGAAAATAGCAATTTGATTCATCCAGACCACAACAGGAGTATACACTTCCTCGCTAAGTAGGTACAAAGATATAGCACACATTCTAGATAATGGTTGAGGTGCAATTCAGCTTTATAGTTCAGGAGATAGATACTCGGAGATAGAGCAAAAGATTTACCAATAATCCTCTGAACAATTTTATGTATTTCTTTCCAATACACCTTGATCATGTCACAGCTCCAAAACATGCATCACTGTGCCAATATTAGACTTACACTTGAAACACAATTGGGAGACATTAGGAAAAATCTTATGGAGACGAGCCGGTGTTAAATAAGTCCTGTAATTGAACTTAAAGTTTTGTTCATGATTCGATATAGAGGCTCCTCTAAAAAAGACACCGGAGCAGACCGATAGCCACGCCTCAACACTGAAATTTGTTTCAAAGTCTTTTTCCCATATCAGTTTCAGAGGGTCAAAGGAGGAAGGGCCGACATTAGATAATATAGTATAAAAAGCAGAAATCTTCCTTTTGAGGGAAATTGAAGAATGCAATTGTTTTTCTATCTCAGAAAGATCAAAACGTATTCTGTTGTCCTTTAAAAGTGATTCCAGAAAATGTCGTAGTTGCAAGAATTTGTAGAAATCATTATTGTGTAAGTTAAATTGCTGTTTTAACAACTGAAATGATTTTAGATTGCCCTTGTCAAATAACTGGTCCAGCTCCAAAATTCCCCTTAGTCTCCATGATCGAAGACCAATGTTCTGAATAGCAGGGGGTGGGTCCGGGTTGAATGAAATAGGAGATTTTAAAGATAAAATATATGGAACATTCAAATACTTCAAAACGTCTTTCCAAGCCAGGAGAGTGTTTGATACCGTATAAATATTGGACACTGATTCGATTTTATGTACACTGTAAATAAATGGTAAAGTGCAACAAGTTTGGGAAACATCTCGAAGACTCAATTCCTACCCAACGTGAATCCATTCTATTAAGAAACCAATTTATCATGTTTTTATCTGAGCAGACCAAAAACATAACTGGAAGTTAGGCAGTGAGACCCCTCCCAGTTCCCTGGGTTTCAGTAAAGTAGAAAATTTGAGTCTAGGCTTTTTTTTATTCCAGATGAATTTTGATATCATAGAATTTAACTTTTTAAAGAAAGCAACAGTCAAATAGCAGGGAAAACTTTGAAATAGAAAATTCAGTCTGGGAAGAATGTTCATCCTTATTACATTAATCTTGCCCAAAAATGAAATGGGGAGATTTGACCAGTCGGACAAGTCCTAGCTAATTTTGGTAATTAATGGGATGTAATTAGCTTTGAATAAATCACACAAATCGGGTGTAACATTTATTCCCAGATGTTGAAAACCAGAGGGAGCTAGACGGAACAGGGAACCCAGACCAGCTTCAGGGGGAGCATACAAGTACAAGGCCTGAGATTTATTTAGGTTAATTTTCTATCCTGAAAATGTGCTATATTCTCTGATAATAGAAAGAATTGCATCAACTGAAGTCTCAGGGTACTTAAAATATAGTAGCACATCGTCGGCATAAAGTGAAATACGATGCTCATCTGAGCCAACTCGAATACCCAGTATGCTTGTATTTGCCCTCATTACTGCAGCCAGGGGTTCGATGACCAAAGAAAATAAGAGAGGTGGGAGAGGGCAGCCTTGACGGCATCCTCTGCCAACAGGAAATCTACTAGACATTAACCGGTTTGTATTAACCACTGCCATAGGCTGGGAATATAACAGTTTAATCAAGTTAATGAAATTTTGTCCTAGGTTTATCTTCTCTAATACAGCGAAAAGGAAAGGTCACTCCACCCTATCGAATGCCTTTTCGGCATCAAGCGACACAATTAAAGTGGGGTCTTTGGTCACATGTACATGATCTAGAATATTCAATAATCTACGAATATTATCAGAGCCATATCTAGATTTTACAAATCTGGTCTGGTCCGGCGAAACGACAGAGGGAAGGACAGATTCAAGGCGCCGAGCCATTGCTTTAGCCACAATTTTGTAATCTACATTCAATAAACTAATCGGGCGGTAAGAGGAGCAATCCAAAGGGTCTTTGTCTTTTTTTTAAATGAGACTAATAACGGCAGAGAACCAAGAATCAGGAATTAAATTTAGCTCAAAAAGGTTATTGATTGCAGGCATTAAGATTGGGCTTATATCCTGCCAGAATTGCTTGTAAAATTCGAGTGGGAACCCGTCTGGGCCCGGCGCTTTACCTGAGGGCGTAGATTGAATAGCTTGCCAAATTTCCTCCTTAGTGAAGGGGGCGTTTAAAAGAGTTCTGTTAGTTTCAGAAACGACAGGAAGAGAAATCTTACGCAAATAATCGGATAAATTCTCCATCAAAGCTCCTTCGTCCTCAGCTTTATATAAAGTCCTATAAAAATCAGAAAAAGTATCATTAATTATCCGGGGATCAAAGGATACGCTGCCCTCTGGGGTCCTGATTGCCTTTATAACTCTCTCTTGTTGAGCCTTTTTTAGTTGATATGCAAGTAAATGGCTGGGCTTATTTCCAAATTCGTAATATTTTTTGCTTACTAAAAAATAGTAATTTCTTAATATGCTCTGTATGGTCTAAATTTAACTTAGCTCTGGCTCTGTTCAAATGAATCCAATTTGTCTGATTTGGTATTTGTTTGTGTTGATTTTCTAAGTAATTTAATTCGGCCTCTAATTCTCTCCTTTTTTGGGTCTTGACTTTATTCACTAAGGAAGCATAGGAGATAATGTGGCCCCGTAAAACCGCTTTAGCAGCATCCTACTCCATGAGGGTGGTATGAAGGCCCGACGTCCACAGGTGGGGGTTGTGCTTACAGCCCAACACCGTGCAGGACGTTTGGCATTTGCCAGAGAACACCAAGATTGGCAAATTGCTGAAAAGCAGCAGTGCTCTTCACTGATGAAAGCAGGCAGCAGAACGTTCTCCACGGCGTCTCAAGACTCTGACACGTCTGTCACGTGCTTAGAGTGAACATGCTTTCATCTGTGAAGAGCATAAGGCGCCAGTGGCTAATTTGCCAATCTTGGTGTTCTCTGGCAAATGCCAAACGTCCTGCACGGTGTTGGGCTGTAAGCACAACCCCCACCTGTGGACGTCGGGCCTTCATACCACCCTCATGGAGTCTGTTTCTGACCGTTTGAGCAGACACATGCACATTTGTGGCCTGCTGGAGGTCATTTTGCAGGGCTCTGGCAGTGCTCCTCCTGCTCCTCCTTGCACAAAGGCTGAGGTAGCGGTCCTGCTGCTGGGTTGTTGCCTTCCTACGGCCTCCTCCATATCTCCTGATGTACTGGCCTGTCTCCTGGTAGCGCCTCCATGCTCTGCACACTACGCTGACAGACACAGCAAACCTTCTTGCCACAGCTCGCATTGATGTGCCATCCTGGATGAGCTGCACTACCTGAGCCACTTGTGTGGGTTGTAGACTCCGTCTCATGCTACAACTAGAGTGAAAGCACCGCCAGCATACAAAAGTGACCAAAACATCAGCCAGAAAGCATAGGAACTGAGAAGTGGTCTGTGGTCACCACCTGTAGAACCACTCCTTTTTTGGGGGTGTCTTGCTAATTGCCTATAATTTCGACCTGTTGTCTATTCCATTTGCACAACAGCATGTAAAATTGATTGTCAATCAGTGTTGCTTCCTTAGTGGACAGTTTGATTTCACAGAAGTGTGATTGACTTGGAGTTACATTGTGTTGTTTAAGTGTTCCCTTTATTTTTTGAGCAGTGTATATATATCAGCATTATATTTGAGAGAGAGAGCCTGTGTGTCTGTGTGTATGCACATATTGCACATCTGCGCACGTATGTACTTTCTCTCTCTCGCGTGCCGGTCACCACAACACAGCAAGCAGGCAAAGCACACGGCACGCAAACTATATATAGCCTATTTAGTTTTTCTTAGTTAAACCCGAACCCGAGCCGAACCCGAGGCTGTTCAAGGATATTCAAAAGAAAAATTCAATAATAATAAAAAATAAAAGAAAAAGTAAGAAAAGGTAAATGTTTCAAATAAAAATCCAAACTTACAAGTCTGGTGAGTTCAAAAAGAAAGGTAATCCTCCAAGAAATAAGGACATTACAGCAGGTCAGAGTTATCTGTCCAGAGAGTCCAGAAAAGCTTTAGCCGAGTTCGGATCATCGAACAAGCGAATCTTCCCCATGTGTAAACACCTGAGCCGGGCAGGGTAGGCGAATCCGCGATATAAGCCACGAGAGGCCATAGTCTTGACCACTGAGCTGAATTCGCGACGCTTCTGCAGAACACTGGTAGATAAGTCCGAATAAAACCGAAGCTCCGCGCCCTCGTGGTTAATCGTCTTCTTCAACGCTGCTCTGAGAACAGTTTCCTTTTCAGTAAACCGCAGATAACGAATCAGAACACTCCTCGGTGATGAGTTCAGATTACTGGGCGCAAAAGAGATCGGTGGGCCCTCCTCTCGATATCCAGGGCGAGAGAGTCCGCGGGCAAATCCAGCCATTTGGGGATAGAGCATAGAGGAACGGAGAAACGACGTGAGCGGACCGAAGAAAGAACATTTTTTAAAGAAAGAAAAAACATTTGTATTTTTACAGTACATTTATTTTTGCAGCAATGTGTTACATGTAAACTGAAAATTCTCAGTTTTTTACTTAGGCCTATGTCTTTCTCTATACAGTAGGCCTACATATCTCCTTAGTTACATATATCTTCTTATTGCTCTTCCATGACAATAATTTTTAGTTTACATGTAAGTTTATATTACATGTAAGTTTACATTTCTAGAAAAAAAAATTACTGTAAAATACAAATTACTGATTTAGCTGCTGCTGTTCAGAGTTGTGATGTTCCTCCATGTTCAAAATGGTGGTAATTGTTTATAGGCTACACAGTAAATAGTTTCCCAACTTGATTGGTAAGATTGCGATTCCTATTTCATTACAACGGCAGGCCATTTGCCAATTTAGCAAACATTTACGCATTTGGCAGACACTTTTTATCCGAAGCGACTTGCATTGCATTTCAAGGTACCCATTTTTACATTCTTATCAATTCTCAGCTCTTGCTATCCCTGGGAATCGAACCTATGACCTTAGCGTTGCAAGCGCTAATGCTCTTGTTTGAGCTACAGGAACAAACATTATGTTATAAATATTATGGAATAGCCTACCATGTCTGACAGATTTTGCTCACTGAATGGATAATTTTGCATGCGAACGCTCACAGGATGAAAGCAAAGCATGTTTAGAAGTTGTTACAAAGGGTCCTGTATTTAGCAGCACAGGTAGGCCTAATAGATTTATATTGGGCTTTCTTACTGAGAGTTGACACATTCAATGACTATGGATTTGTGTGACTATGGACCTGTGGAATAACGGGGTAATTGGAATGTGCTGGAAAGTGCGTTAGTTGTTATGAATGCGTGTGTTTGTTTTTTAAAATTATTATTCTTTTTTTCTTTTTCTTTTCTTACTAACAAAAAAGAAGAGCATGTTACAAATAGTACAGTATTTAAGAAAATTCAACAAAAGTAACAGACTTGCACACTAGGGGGAAACATTTACAAAGTTTTAACTGCTTTTTGCTTCATAGAAAATCGAATTGATATAATTCAATATAAGCTAAAAAAATGTCTTAAATTATATAAAACAGTTTTTTTTACATCAAAATTTACATTTGTGAACATGGAATTTTCCATTAAAATAATAAAATGTATTATTTAAACCTGACTGTCTATAGTTTTCCAAAAGACCAAATAATAGATGTTTCCAAAACAACACAAATTAGCCATCAATGTTCTTTGTGATAAAATCCGAAGAGTGTGCACTGCAGAGCGGACGAGTTTGCCTCTTTTTATAAAGTGGTGTTATTTAATTGTGTGTGTGCGTGCATCTAAAAGTAAGTTTTTAGGTTTATCAATCTTATTTCATTTGTTATCAACATAATTATGTTTGTTAGGTTAAATAGGCCTAATATACGTCTTACGTCTGCCTATATTATCTTGTTGCATGTTCATAGTTGTTTACACCGTACTTTCCTGTTGTTTATATCAAGCATTATTGGAATAGCCTTTTATTGTGTATATTTATTTGTTGATATTGTCGAGTATGCTAAGAAAGTGCTTCGCCATTCTGTTTTGCATGTGCTGTCTATGTAACATCATAGAAGCAATGGCAACGGGTTAAATAACCAAAGTTAAATAATTAACAAAAGTGATAAGATAAGAGACAAAAGTGAATAACCAACTCCTCTGGTTTATCTTTGTTATTGATTATTGTATTGTTATGCTATTATTTATAAATTTTTAGTACTGATATATATTGGTTTCCATTTGTCTTGGACGTTTCCAACCTGCACGTACACCCAAAATCCTAAATCCTCAACGAAACCTATGTGCATCTTCATTGCGTCCTGACCAGACATACCACAGTTAATAATTTAACCCGAGCCACATCGGGTACTACATAACAGAAGTTGTGAAGAGTTTGACAATTTCGCTGAGAATCAACTCATCAGTTTTGATCAAAAAGCCATGTGCATTTATAGTCATTGTGCAAATTGTAGACAATTGAACTTACTCTTTTGCACACATGTGCCAAAGAACATGCAATTTGCTTAAATCAATAAAAATTCAAATCTGATGTGAACAAGAAACAAATTATTCAGAGATCTTATTGTTTTTTTTTTAAGTCTCATTTGAAAAATGTGCCAAAGTGATTGAGAAAAACTGGAATACTTGTACTTTTTTTTAGTTTATGAAAGTACTCTTTGAAGTATAGCCTCCTCTCAGTAAACTACTAGTTTAGTAGTTTTATACTGCAAGTATACTTAGGGGGAGTACTACTGTCTCTCAGAAGAGGAGTCAGAAACGACAGCACCATCTTTGTCGTAGGGGGAGAGAAAATCCCACTCCTCTCTGAGCAACCTATTAAAAGCCTGGGGAGGCAGTACACGGCAGAGCTTACGGACAAACAGATGGGGAGTACCGTGATGAAACAGCTCTCAGAAGGACTGGCAAAGATCGATCAAAGCCAACTCACAGGAAAGTACAAGGTTTGGTGCTACCAGCTTACAGGATGTAAGGACTGGGCTAAAAGGGTGAATCTGAATAACTAAATACATCCTGTTAAATACCCAAAAAGCCTGGAATGTAAATTTACACACACACGCATTCCCCCACCAGTGAAGACCACGCTCAGGACAGAGCGTGGTGTCCAGTTACGAGACATTTTTATGGCTGACTTGAATGTGATTCCAAAGAGAAAGAAACTTCTTTTCTTTAAAAGACATTTAACCCGATATATTCGATGTGTTTTTATGTGTGTCCATTTGCCCATGTCACATTGTAATGACTATAATTTTTCCGTAACTTAAAAGTGAATTATAAATACCCTAGATGTATTTTAATGTAAATGTTTACCTATAACAGTCGTGTTTGATATCGTAAAAATGCCCTGGACTTGACTCAGCCAGATATATGTATGAACACACCGTAAAAGGTATGATTATGTGCATAGCACATCTCTGCAGTAGAAATGACCATTCCTAACACAGGTCATAATTTAATTAGACAAGCAGTCTGACAAGACAAAGAGAAATAAAACCCAAAGTCCCGCCTGTAAACTTCCAACCCTCTAATTGGCCAAGCCAACAGGAAGAGGCTGGATTTCTCCAAAAGTGATAAATGACGCTTCCCCCCTCCGCTCGTCCTCTTCCTCCCTTGTCCTCGTGTTATAATGTAACGTCTCGCCTCCGGGCGAGCTCTTCGCCTTTCTTTTTATTTGTTTCTAGTTTCGTTTGTGTTTTTCAGTTTTAGATAAGTCTCCGTGTTTAATTCCAATCGACGAGTGAAAAGAAAACCGCGTGACATATCTCTTCAGCAAATCCATCTACAAGGGACCTTTAAACGAGCGCGCGCTCGCTTTGAAGGAGAAACACGCGCACGTGACCGCGTGACGCGCCGGACCGAGCGAAGCACGCGCTTCTTCACCAGCCATGCAAAGATGTAACGTTAACTCCCCGTGATTTCCCCGTAGAGATCTTTATTTCCTTTTTGTTAGTCAAAGTTTTGTTTTCCGTAGTTGACTCAGTTCACTTCCACGAAGTGAAACGAACTTAGCCGAACTATTTCCCTTTGGTAATGTTACCCCAAAGACTTTAAACCTCCGTTCAACACGCGCGCCAAGCAGCCCACGTGACGCTTCCTCACACACAAAGGACTCAGCTCACGCAGCCAGACAGGGCCGTACAGGAATGCCTCGACACAGAGAGACCATGACATAACTTGTGCAAGTATAATCTCTTTATAGAGCTTCTAAGAAGCTTTAAGATGATGTTTTGTGTTGTAATCAGAGAGGTGAATGTCTTAGGAGGAATTCTGCTAATGTTCTCTCTCTCTCTCTCTCCCTCTCTCTCTCCCTCTTACTTGCTCACGCCTGTAAGTTATCCATTGTCCAAACTTTACGGATTTCTCGTTCATTAATGTCTTATTGTATTGTTCGTTGATGTCTTATTGTATTGTTCATTGATGTCAAGTCAAGTCAAGTCACCTTTATTTATATAGCGCTTTTTACAATACAGATTGTATCAAAGCGCTTCACAGTGATAACATGAAAACAATATAACAAGGTTTGTTTCTAAAAGAAATTGCGTCAACGTCCACCTTAAGTAAGGCAGATCAATAATATTATTGAATATTAAATGTCCCCAACTAAGCAAGCCAAAAGCCAAGGCAACAGTGGCAAGGAACCAAAACTCCATCAGGTGACAGAATGGAGAAAAAAACCTTGGGAGAAACCAGGCTCAGTCGGGGGGCCAGTTCTCCTCTGGCCAACGAAGGAACAGTGCATGATTCGGGCAGCATTACAAGTCAGATTGGATCGGAACATTTAGAGTATTTTTTGGAAGTCCAAGTATGCACGCCGGTCTTAAGACGAGTTGTTGAGGATCAGTGCCGTCCACTATAGAGAGTCCATATCGCCCGTGTTGAGTCGTCACTTCATAGGCTTTGTGATTGGAGCATCTGAAGTCTCCGTGAGAGGCTGGATACAAACTGGAGCTGACGAACGCCATTTTCTCAAAAGCAAAGGGAAAATAATTAGCGTAGCTGCTGTTCATAATGATGATTTCCATAACACAGGCGTAAATGACAAAACATGAAGACAGTGACTCTTGCGTCCCAAAATCACCCCCCTCCGCCCCCCACTCAACTCAGCCCAGCTTACTGACCTCTACGTCCCTCCTGCTGCTGAGACCTAACCACAATCTCACAATCTCTCCGCAACCCAACCATACGCGCCAACCCGTTGACTAAGGCTGTCGAGCCCCACTGGTGCGTGAATAGGCAGTTTCAGTGGACAACGGTTCCGTATGGCATACTACCTACCGCAACACAATATCTGCCCAACCACCCGTCATTCACGGAATATACACAGGAACGTAATGACTGCAAATACTATGCAACCTATACAGATAACCTACAGTCTCTTCAAGTTTTATAGTATTAAATGCATTTGATCTGATTCAGCAGTATTATAAAAGGTAAGCATCATGTAAATGCTTGGCTAAAGAGATGCGTCTTTAATCTAGTTTTAAACTGGGACAGCGAGTCAGAGCCTCGAACAATATCAGGAAGGCTATTCCAGAGTTTAGGAGCTAAATGTGAGAACGCCCTCCCTCCTTTAGTGGACTTAGATATCCTAGGAATGACTAGGAGCCTCGAATTTAGTGATCTTAAAGAACGCGATGGATTGTAGGGCGATAGAAGGTCCATTAAATACACAGGAGCTAAACCATTTAGGGCTTTATAGGTCAGTAATAGTACTTTGTAATTGATACGGAACTTGTTAGGTAACCAGTGTAGAGATGATAAAATTGGTGTTATATGATCATATTTTCTTGACCTAGTAAGAACTCTAGCGGCTGCATTTTGCACTAACTGTAGCTTGTTTATTGAGGATGCAGGACAACCGGCTAATAAAGCATTACAGTAATCTAGTCTCGAGGTCATGAATGCATGAACTAACTTTTCTGCATCGGAAACAGATAGCATGTTACGTAATTTAGCAATGTTTCTAAGATGGAAAAAGGCTGTTCTTGTAACATATGAAATATGATTTTCGAAAGACAAGTTGTGGTCTAGTATAACTCCCAGGTCTTTTACCGTAGAGGATAAAGTAACAGGACATCCTTCTATATTAAAGTTGTATTGTAAGTGGTTTTGTGGATAGTTTTTTGGACCAACAAGTAATACCTCCGTTTTATCTGGATTTAGTAGCAGGAAATTATGCGTCATCCAGCATTTTATATCTTTAAGACACTCTGTCAATTTTGATGAGTTAGTGTTTTCATCTGGCCGTGATGAAATATATAATTGAGTGTCATCAGCATAACAGTGGAAATTAATTCCATGTTTTCTTATAATATTACCAAGTGGCAGCATATATATTGAGAATAGCAGAGGGCCTAACACCGATCCTTGCGGCACTCCATAGTCTACTGACGTTATCTTTGATTTTTCCCCATTTAAACAAACAAAATGGTAACGGTCTGATAAGTACGATCTGAACCAGCTTAATGCCTGTCTCTGAACACCAGTGTAGATTTGTAGTCGATCCAAGAGTATTTTATGATCGATAGTGTCAAACGCAGCACTAAGATCGAGTAGAACTAATATTGAGATACAGCCTTGGTCAGAAGCTAAAAGTAAATCATTTGTAATTTTAACTAGCGCAGTTTCTGTGCTATGATGCGGTCTGAATCCTGACTGAAATTTTTCATATATCTCATTTTCTTGCATGAAAGAGCACAATTGAGCGGACACAGTCTTTTCTAGTATTTTAGACATAAATGGAAGATTTGAAATCGGTCTGTAATTTGCTAAGTTATTTGGATCTAATTGCGGTTTCTTAATGAGAGGTTTTATTACTGCCAGCTTGAATATTTTTGGAACATGACCTAAAGATAAAGACGAGTTAATAATATTAAGAAGAGGCTCTTCCACTACAGGTAACACTTCTTTCAGAAATTTAGTTGGTATTGGATCTAATAAACATGTTGTTGGTTTAGATGCAATGATAAGTTTATTTAGCTCTTCCTGTCCTATAGTTGTAAAGCGGTGTAGTTGTTCTTGGGGGGCGATAATTGAGGCTGAATCATAAGACACCATAGAGGATTGTACATTTACAATTGTGTTTCGGATGCTTTCTATTTTCTCATTGAAGTAGTTCATAAAATCATTACAGCTATACTGTAACGGAATAATTTGTTCGGGTGATGTCTGTTTATTTGTTAGTCTAGCCACGGTGTTAAATAAAAACCTTGGATTATTTTGGTTATTTTCTATTAGTTTGCGGAGATGCTCAGCCCTGGCTGCTTTTAGAGCTTTTTTATAACGTGACATACTGTCTTTCCACGCGATTCTAAAGACCTCTAAATTAGTTTGTTTCCATTTACGCTCTAGGTTACGAGTTTCTCTCTTGATAGCATGCGTAGCACTGTTGTACCATGGTGCTTTAGTTTTCTCTCTAACCTTTTTTGATCTAATTGGTGCAACAATATCTAATGTACTAGAGAAAATGGTGCTCAAACTGCTAGTCATTTCCTCTAGTTCATCTGTTTGTTTGGGTTCTCTGAGCAGCTGAGATAGATCAGGTGAGCTATTTGAGAATCTATCTATAGTGGTCGGAAGGATTGTTCTGCCTGGTCTATAACGTGGCGCAACATGACAAATTTCAGCAGTGCGTATTATACAAGTTACCATGTGATGATCGGTGAGATCGTCACTTTGCGGTATAATATCTATATCGGTTAGATTGGTTCCATATGATATAATTAAATCTAGTGTATGATTTAGACGATGAGTGGGACCACTGACATTCTGCTTGACCCCAAAGGAGTTTAATAAATCTGTAAACGCAGTCCCTAACGCATCGTTTGTGTTATCTACGTGTATGTTAAAATCTTCAACAATTATTGCTTTATCGGCATTGACCAATAGATCTGAGAGAAAGTCTGCAAACTCTTTTAGGAAATCAGCATATGGTCCTGGAGGTCTATATACAGTAGCCAAGGCTAGAGATAATAGGGATTTATTTCTTACATCTAAGAGCGTAACGTTTAGCACAAGTACTTCAAACGAGTTAAACCTGTGACCTGTTTTCTGAGTAACATTAATAATATCTCTATAGATTGTTGCAACACCGCCGCCACGACCGATCAGACGGGGCTCATGCTTATAACAGTATCCTGGCGGGGTAGACTCATTTAGACCGAAATACTCGTTTGGTTTAAGCCAGGTTTCAGTAAGGCAAAGTACATCGAAGCTATTATCTATGACCATTTCATTTACAATAACCGCCTTAGGTGTGAGCGATCTAATGTTTAGAAGACCTAGTTTTAGAAATTGTTTTTGTTCACTGATATTTAGATTTTCAGGTTTAATTACAATAAGATTTTTCCTAGATCCTACAGTGGATTTATTATTTGGCCTCACTAAACGAGGAATAGACACAGTTTCTATATAATGTTCTACACTACTTATATCAATTAAATTGGCACAGCAAAGACTGTGATTTGGAATTTGATTTTCTAGTCATACGGTGTGTAACGTCTTGGAGATGTTGTCCGACAGAACAGCCGCTCCGATTCTGGTGGGGTGCAGGCCATCAGCACGGTAGAGCTTAGGTCGCTCCCAGAACAGATTCCAATTATTTACAAAGGGCAGTTTTTGTTCATTACACAATGACATTAACCATTCATTTAGTGCAAATAATCTACTGAACCTTTCCTGTCCTTGTCGGTACGTGGGAAGCGGTCCAGACACGATGATCGTTGCCTCAGGCGCTGTGCTGCGTACCGTCTCGATCAGGCTCCTGTAGTCCTTCTTCAGAACCTCCGTCTGCCGCAGCCTGATATCGTTTGTTCCAGCGTGAAGCACCACAGCTCCGACGCGCTCTTCACCGTTCAGGATCTCGGGAACCTGTGCTGCGACATCAAGAACACGAGCACCAGGAAGGCAGTGAGTGCGCACCTTACCCTTACCTGAGGTAGCACGGACATGACGGACCATGGAAGTGCCGATGATCACGGCGGCGTCGCGTTCCGACTCGCGAAGAGGGGAGAAGCGGTTCCGGGTGGAGATCTCGAAGACCGGGAGGGGCGGAGAGGTTCTTGCTCTGGTCCTGGCTCGTGTCTTCCGCTGTGGGATCACCCAGGGTCCATGGTGTTGGGTTGGTGCCGGAGTGAATGATGCCAGAGATGATCGCGTCCTCCTGGGCAGAGAAACGCACGGAGTAGAAGAAGTCGGAGTCAAAAAGTTACTAACCACTGACTTGTGTGCATCGGCGCGTGACGTTTCAAGCGCTGATCGCCGATCCCGCAGCTCGGCTTGCTTCTCCAGCAGACCACGGATCTGTTTCTCCACCGATTCAAGCTCCAATCGTACCGAAATCAGTTCGAATGTGTCCTCACCTGCACTCAGAGGTAACGTTAGACACACATCTGATATGTTCGCCATAACAGATGAACAGTAACGTTAGATTAGTAGTGATACTACCAATATCACTAGTAATTTAGGACTGAAATGCCGGATATAACCTGTATCCTTTCAGTGAAACGGGTGTAAAATCAGACGGTCAATAGGCGCGAGGCCACGCGTGAAATGCTAGCGGACTAAAGGCTAGTAGCCGAGATTCGCAAAGTTGGGTCTAAGTAGCGATATCAAAGCAATCCGATTGTTTTTTATAAGGAATAGTATCGAGGATAAGTTCCCATGATATAAAAATAGAAAGTGCTTGTTTATAAATGAGTGGTAAAGAAGAAAATCAAGGATTAATGAATTGATTCGACGGAGCTTTCAAACACCTGATGTCTATGTGTTTGTAAATACATATATATCCCATGTAACCGTAGTAAATACATAAGTAGTCATGCCTCTATTAAATTAATTATATATTCGTTTGATTGATGTACTGCCTCTTTGCTCAGCTTCAAGTCCCTTAAGTGCCAAAGATCTTATGCTACAAGCTTACTAAAATTAAATATACCTTAAAGAGTATGTTTATAGGGCGAGAAACCCAATTCTTCTGGCCAGAGAATTGCGTTTCCTGAAATCCTATAAAGTAAGATGATATTGTGGATCCCCACAAATATTATCCTGACAATTGAGCTAATTCATTTTACCTGTTTGTGAAACGTGGTCCGTGTAATTAATTGCAATCAACTTGTGGTTAATTTCAGGGATTCACATGCATGCATGCAGGTAAAATGACAGATCCTCCCTTATCGGGAGATTTATTAACATGTAAGACTGATCTAATCCAAACATGCATGAATAATTATTAATTACCAATTATTAATTATGATATGCAAATTCCCCACGGATTAGATCCGCCCTTGAGTCTTTACAGGAGGGTGATGTGGCCACTGAAAATAAGTGAGATCCCCTCATCCACCGCAAGCAAGATGGATAGAAAAGCCAAAGCATTCATCCGAAAGTGGTTGGGGCTGCCACGGTGCCTCTCAAAAACAGGCCTCTTCGGAAGGAACACCCTGCAGCTGCCATTTCAATCAATCAGTCTGGGCTACAAGCAGGAAAAGACCAGGCTGGTTCTCGAGTTGAGAGAGTCCGCTGACCAGGCTGTAAGGAATGCAAACCCTAAGGTTCGGACAGGCCGAAATTGGAACGCCCAAACTGAGGTCGGCCAAGCCGTCAGTCGTCTGCAACATCAAGAGATTGTCGGCAGAGTCCAGGTGGGAAGAGCAGGGCTAGGGTGTGGAGAAGAGCCACGATTCTGGTCCAAGGCCAACCACAAAGAGAGGAAGGAGATGGTGGTGACAAGAATGGAGAAAGAGCGCTACAAGATCAAGGCCGTGTTGCAGGGTGTTATAGCCATTTTTAGAGGTTAACAAACTATGCATCAATGGCCAAGAAAACTTTCCAGAGGCAAATTGTTATAAAGAGTAAATGTTTATTTCTTCTGAGGACCCCTTTGACAAACCGCAGCTACCCAGTTTGTGAAAGGAGTGACATGTTTTGTGATTTCACAAAACATGACATCTTATACAGTTTTTGGCATGGTAAAACCCCTCCTTCCCAGGCAGGTCAAATTGCCCTTTGTTCTTGAAAAGTCAAAAGGTTCTTCATTTGCAACCTAAATCACCTTCTGCTCCCCTGGGGGCACAAGGTGTGGCTCTGTATTCTCCCGATTAGATCTCTTCTTGTGGGTCTTCCAGCTGTGTAAACATGATACTAGAATAACAAGATTCTCTGTTCTCGTAACTCAGGAATAAAGGGATAAGAGACCATACGATATTTCAGTGCTATGTCTATTATTAATCAGTCAATATTAAAATTTCCATAACACAGGGCCAACAGGGAATGTGGACAACCTGGGAGGGAATTGTCAACCAAAACATCACCTGGGCAGACCTGTGGAAAATCCCGCAGGCAAGGCTCAGCTTCCTCATCCGTGCAACCTACGACACGTTTCCCTGTCCTCGGAACCTTCACCAGTGGTTTGGGAGTGAGGAAGGCTGCACACTCTGCAATACCCCTAACGCAAGCCTCCAGCACATCTTGTCAGGCTGTAAGATTGCACTTTCCCAGGGACGCTACAGATGGCGTCACGACCAGGTCCTGAGAAAGCTAGCGGAGGTGATAGAGGGGCGTCGAAAGGGCAGCAAAGGGGTATCACCAGCAGAGAACCACAACCACATCACCTTTGTCACGGAAGATGGGGGAAGAAGAAACCTTAGGCCAAGAGAAACAGCTAGGCCATTTTCCCCTGACCAGGAGTGGAATTTGAGAGTTGATCTCGACAGGCATCTCCGTTTCCCGGTCGAGATTACTGCTACATCTCTCCGCCCCGACATAGTGGGACTGTCAACCACACGCCTTCTGAGGCACGTACGAGTGACCGGAGGGAACCTAAAGAAGGCAACCAAAGAGCTAGCGGAGGAGGCAGAGAAGGGGAGCTTTTGGCTCTGGCTGAGGAGGAAAGACAAGAGCTGGGGAAAGAACAACTAACCCCGATAAAAGCCGCAGAGGGTAATACCTATCAACTGCTCCGCCACCAGGAGACGTTCCAGGATTAAAGGAGTGAAACGTTGGTGAATGATGGTTCCTGGCTGATGACCCTGCAGCTGACCCGTGGGCACTGGAGGAGGTGCGACCGGCAGCAATGCCTAGCAGGTGTTCCATCTACCTGTACTTTTCACTGAAAATTGGCTTTTTATTCATTGGAAGTTATCATTTACATAATTTGAATTATTTAAAACTTGAAGGCTGACAACACAAAACTGAAGTTAAACCCTCGCTGTGCTCCTCCTCCTCACTTTTCTTCCGTGAAATCCTAGTCTTTCAGTCCCAACAAGAATTGGACATCACTGTAATGTCAGAAAGACATTGGACTCCAATGGAAGATGTCAAATTTTGGTTGAAAATAACTTCAGCGTTGGACAGATGTCAAGTTTTGGTTGAAAATGAAAATCGGGTTGATGTCTAAACTCAACGTTTGTTTCACATCAAGCTCCAACGTTGGACAGACGTCAAAAATTAATATCGATTTGATATCAAAACCTAATGTTGTCTTAACATCAAACTCCAACGTTGGGCAAACATATGGCAAGCAGCTTTGGCATATAAAACTACATTATGACTAT
>NW_026607473.1:0-23053 GCF_029890125.1 Rhinichthys klamathensis goyatoka
CAAGTCCTACTGGTACTGGTACTGGTAAGTGTTCACATTCACCCATGGGTTTGCTGTTGTTGATTATAGTGACGATACACTGTAAGTAGTTTCACCAAAAATCTGATCTGTGGACAGGAGTCTTGGACAGGAGGAAAAAAACCTGTTAAATGCAAATAATAAACTGCAAATATACAATTATGTATAGTTTGTATAGTAAAATTTGTAAAAGGAGGAGGAACCTCTGTTGTTGATGATGTCAAATGCTGTGCGTCCAATTAAACTGTAGAGTACTGAGGAAGAAGCAGCAAAATCAGGCAGATGCCAACCATGGACAAACCTATCCAAGAAAAAAATATGATCCAGACTACATTTGATATGGGTTTGCAGCAAGAATACATATGGTTTACGCATTATGCTGATCACAGTTTGTTTAATGTGGTGAATTATCGGCTGATGAACATCTTTAAAACTATTAAAATGTAAAAGATGTTTGAAAGCCAATTTGTTCAGATTATGTTAATGTTATTCATTCAAAATAAAAGATATTAGACAATAGATATTAATACTAATAATAATATTTTGTATTTTTTATTAGTTTTATTACTATTACCGCACACAACACAAACAAAATAAAGTGTATACTGTATGTATGCGTTGGCAAAAGGATCCACTGCATTGGACATTAGAATTGGAATTATGATTGACAACACATTCATGGAGTGCTCAGAGATAGACTACAGTTAATGGAAATCTGTCATGACTCGTAAGGCATTTAGTTTGTGTCACGTGTTCGTGTGCTTCAATTCATGTGTGTAGTTATGTTCTAGTGTTTTGCTGTCTGTGTGTTAATTAGCTCAGTCTTCCTCCATGGCCTGCCTGTTTGTCTCCTTGGTTGCAGATTTGATTTGAGTCCTTAGTTCAGGTGTCTTGTTAACTAGTCTCATTAGCTCTGTTTGTGCCGTACTTTTAAGCCCTGTGTTTAGTCCTGTCTAGTTGTCTGTCTATGTTGCTTGGTTGTTCTGTTTCTGTTTTTGAAGTTCTCATTTGAAAACCACCAGTGATTGAATGATAAATTTTTTTTTTAAACCATGGTGGATTTCCACTTGACGTCCAGTGTAATATGGATCTTGAAGTAAAACCAGTAGAGAATCAGTGTTTTAGAGTCATACTGATCTAAATGAATGATAAATAGACCTAAATGCGTTTTTGTAAAGTGTAGCCTAATTGAGTTTTTAAATGTGTGTGTGCCCGTGTTTGGAGGGTAGTGGTTAAAGCTGCTCTATTTGGTTTGTTTTCTGTGTAAGAAGGATATATATATTTAGCGAGGGAGAAAACCACAAAGAGCGGCTGTTTTGCATCTATTGCCGTGTCTCAGGAAGCGTTTTCTCGCAGTGGACAGAGCAAAATGACTTTGCATGTTTACATTCATGGATGTGTATATCTTTGCACATATGTGGTTGCATGAGCTGGCTCACACCTTGCATGCCTGTGTGTGTTATCTCACCACTGAAGCATCCTCTCTCAGCGGGAAGCGTAGGCTGCTTTTGCAATGTCAGCACGTCTGCATATGGGGGCTGGTTGAAGAGATCTGCCTGACAGACTTCACGAACAAAACATACACATAAACACATGCTCATGAATGACGCACACAAGAGAAAGAATGCTAATTAAAGCAAATTCTGTTTGTGTGCTGTCCAGGCAGTCGCAAATTGTAAACCTGTTTTACTCTTACATAAAACTTAAAACAGATTTCTCCAAACTGTGTATGTGTGGTTACAGGTATGTACATGTGCTTTTTTTTTTTTTTTTTTTTTTTTGGGGTGTGCGTGTGTCAGCCATCAGAAAACATAAACTTTTTACTTTTTACATACTTTTTAGAGAAGCATAAAAATAAATGTAATACTAATAAAAAAAAATGCAGTCTTATTTAAGTTATAAGTTTTTGTTCTTTTAATGTAATGTCAAGTTTGCATACAGTAGAGTTAACATATAGCCTATAGCCTAGAAGTATTGACTTTTGACAAAAAAATGTCAACCTGTTTTGTCTTTTGCACTTAACAAACATGACATGTTGTTGATTAGAAGTATATCCTGGCGTCACCGAGTCTAAATGTCTACTTAAAACAGGAGATATTTGGCTACTGTTGAGTGCGTATAAGATGCCAGAAGTCCTTGAAAATGTATTTAAAGCACACACTGTGCTAAACATCTTTGACTGTATTGAGTTCTTAATAATAATAATTGTTATCATTATTATTTTAAGCCATAGAGTTTATATTTTGGCGAAAAGACGTTCAAAAACCACTAAAGCGTACGAAAGCCTCTCATCCACTGGCATCCATTAAAAAAGTTCTCCTCCCCAGATTGGCGCGGCTATATATAATTAAATCACAGCCTTTGCAATTTGATAATCACACCAACTGGCAAGTAAATCTGTTTCATATACTAGTCAACACCAAATTTTACTTGCATTTGGCACTTGACAAGCTTTATTTAGGACCCTGGCTGAGATGGGTGTCCTGCACACAGTGTCGCTAGAAGTGCTGTCAGATGCAATCCATGCATGAAATATCTGAAAAGACAGCATTTTGCAGTTTGTATAGGTAGTATTTGTTTAAAGGCCATTTCATGATTCACATGGGTCATACTTCTCAGGTCGGAAATCCATAAAACATAATTATTCAGTAACTATTACTTTCAGTTATTTACTAATCAAGCTCACTTTTGGCCACATTTCTGAGTATTTTAAACAGCATTATCGATCTGTTAGCTCTTCTGAGTGGATTGGATTGTGTCGTATGTTGCTAGCAAAGCCTGTTGCTACGGTGATACTATGACACAACCTCTCTTTGAGGGCTGAAATGTCATGTGTTTGGGAATTTTAGGCTGTGAGTCTGGCAGTGGGTGTAGATCTATGAATACTCTCATAGAGGCAGTATTGTTCCTGTGTCAAGAGGCCTTTAGGGAGAATGCTTTACAAGTCACTACTTTACAAAGTAACAGGCTGCACAAGACATCTGTCAACTTATAACATGTTGGCATTTGTTAATCAATATTATTTTGCGTTTGCTATCTTTTCTGTATTATATGCATCAATATGAATATTATTGATAAATAGGTAATTTAATTACAATATCTATGTATTTATGCTATGAGTCTGGGGAGCCTGATCTTGGCTGGTGTATTTCTTCACAAGTATTTAGGCTCGTCTCCCAGCTGCCTGCTTTGCCAGACGACCCTGCAACCCCCAAGAAAGGAAAGCCAAAGGTCATTCCCACTTCCTGAACAAAGACACATCATCCTGACTCCAAATGCTTTCAAACAGAGGTCTGCATTTGCTCTCGTTGAGCAACACAAAGAAAAACGAAGGAATCTGCGTTGTGTGTCTTGGCTGTACTTGAAATTAGGAGCGGCAGGCAGCGCATGAAACTGTTTGTCTACGGTCTGAGTCAGTGTTCAGATGTTTGTTTTCGATCACAGGGGTGTGATGTCGGTCACGTCTATCTCCTCAACCTTTCTCTCGTGACTCACCAGAGCCCTGAAGAAAATCAGAGGGCAGTTCAGGATTCCTCAAGCTGCCGAGAGAAGATATTTTGGGACGAAATGCTCATATCACATGGCCTTGGGTTTCCATCTTGTACACAATGCTGCCTCAGTGTCAGAGGACGCAGAGAGAGAGAGAGACGGACACATAAGAGAGGACAGTAAAAGCAAAAAAGCAAGAACGCTCCATATGATCAGCACATGGGCATGCCGTAATTCTGCATCCGCTCATTATACGGCACACGGAAGACATTAAACCAAGAAGATTGGGGTAGAGTTAAAGAGAGAGGAGGAGAGAGAGAGGGAGGGGAAAGCCAAAAGAGAGCAAGGGAAAGCAAACAAGGAGGAGAAAGTGTTGGTGCACTGGGAGAGAAACAGGAAGTCCAACAAAAAAAGGTTGGAGGAGAGACCGGCTACATGTGGCAGAGGAGGGTGTGCGCTTAGCCATGGAGGGGGACAAAATCGCAGGTAAGAGACCGGCGCGCCACCATTGGGACACAACCCAGAGAGATTCTCACATGCTGAAGTCTGTTTTCCGCTCTTTTCCATTGCTCTGTAAGAGTTTTATGGCAGTGGTCCTGTGTTTGTTGCTTTAGCTGTAATCTGTCACTTATGGAGATTTTGCTTCTTCACACATTTTGTAGTTAAAATTGGATTCATCTGGCTTCTTTTTTTTACTTTTTTTACCAACACGTAGCATTTACGCTATACAACTTTTGTCCCTGGTGGCGTTGGTGCTGCGGAGCAATGTGCGTTTGTAAGATTTTCCATTGACAGGGCTGGATTTTCCATAGGCTTTGACTGGAAGAGGGAACCCGCTCATCCGGCTGTGACAACAGCCAATAAAGAGAGCTGTGTGTGTGGATGAAACTCTCTGTATCAGTGCTGTGGTGTGCTCTGCACTGTCAGCACACAGGCTTTTTGTAAATGTGCCAAGGACTCTTAGAGAGGTTCTGGTAGGAAGAAAAAAACAGCGCTGTGCAACACACAAAAAAAGTTAATACAGTATATAATACCGGCCTTTATCCTTTATCTGAGTTGACACACCTGGTGCCCTGAGTGAGAGCCAGTGCCAGTATAAATATATGAGGAATGACCCTTATGATCTCCGTGATCTCACAGCACAAGTCCCAGATCACTTCTAAGATAGTTAGACATCAGTCCAGGTGGGTCTATAATGGATTTGGCAGAAACTGGGAAAGAGAAAAGACAAATCGGCATGAACTTTATGTGGGTATTTGAATGTGAAATGTAGTTCTAGCACACATCGTATGTTTGCATAGACATAGAAATGTACATTCATAGTGTATTAACAGCATCAAAAACATATGCATTTTACATTTATGGATTTTAGCAGATGCTTATATCCGAAGCAATATGCAATAGA
Source organism: Rhinichthys klamathensis goyatoka (assembly GCF_029890125.1). Classification (NCBI taxonomy): domain Eukaryota; kingdom Metazoa; phylum Chordata; class Actinopteri; order Cypriniformes; family Leuciscidae; genus Rhinichthys; species Rhinichthys klamathensis. The sequence goes on from NW_026607473.1 coordinate 4,913, forward strand.
GGAACTAAGCAATTAGTCACAGAGCCAACAATATTCATAGTGTACAATACCAGGTTTTTTCGAAAGCTAGAAGAAAACTAGAGCAGAGGTGAAATGCAATGAAGAAAATAATTTTGTGTGTTTGTATGCAAGTGCCTTGAAATGCGGATGAAGTGTGTCTTTAGCTGCTTTTTGAAACTTGTGCTGATCAGACAGAGGTTGGCAGATCATTACACCAGAGGGGAGCAGAGAGGGTGAAGGTTTTGGAGAGCGACTTAATGACTTGTTGTGAAGGAACTTGGGTTTAATGGGTATAATAGGTCAATGACATTAACTGCATCACTTTTTGAAGGATTAAACTCTTTTCGAAAGATTCTGTCACTTTACCCAAGCCTAAACTTTAAAATATTGAATGGAATTGTCATAATAATCATTTTATCTTGTTTGCCTTGTTTTGTCTTTTGAGATGTGCTGCTAAAAATGACTAGCACACCATAAAATCATCATTAATGTAATTTTTCTATCCTGAGTTTACAGAAACCATATTGAGTAAATCGATATAATATTGTGACTAAAATGATAGTGGCTATACATTTATCGGTAACACTTTACAATAATAGTACATGAATAATCATGCACTAATACCTGAATTAATAATTACTTTACTATGAACTAATGATGAGTTAAGACATGTAGTAATGAGGAACTAACCTTAACTACGACATGAGTCATATGAATTCCTGCATGAATATACCATCTTAACTACACGTTAGAACATGCTTGTTAATTAATGCATTAATTAACATTTCGGTGTAAACTAAATCAGACATGCTCTAGAAAATGGACACATTTTGTGGCCCAAAAGAAGAGCAAGAACCCTAACTGACTAACATCCGACTGCATTATGATATAAAGACAGTAAACCAATCCATAAAATAACCACATAAATAACCATCATCTGTGCTAACACTGATTTTAATTGTGAAAATTGCATCTGTTAATGAATATGTTAGTGTAGGTATTTCACTCTTGATGGCAGCAGTGGAATCACTTAAAACAGAATGAGATTAAATAGTTTTTAATGATGAATGTATCATTGTGTGTTCAATGAGTAAGGTTAAATGTAAACATTGCAAGACATCTAGTGTCATTCACTGATGTTTGTGACAGTTGCTGGTGTCAAATTTATGAACAATTTTACATTGTGCCCTTTTAGTACATCTTTCTTCTGATCTAGAACATGTTTAATTTAGTTTACCCCGAAATGTTAATTAATGCATTATTTAACAAGCAGTACTAACGTGTAGTTAAGATGGTATATTCATGCAGGAATTCATATGTCTCATGTCGTAGTTCAGGTTAGTTCCTCATTACTACATGTCTTAACTTATCATTAGATCATAGTAAAGTAATTATTAATTCAGGTATTAGTACATGATTATTCATGTACTATTATTGTAAAGTGTTTTTATCTGCATATTATATTTTGTTGTCGAGCTGTGGTAATCCTATGGTACTTTTTGTTAGTGTAAACCTAGTAAGTGGTGTAAGCAGAGCTGTATGAAAAAAAATAATTAAGAACATAGAATCAGGGATGAGTAGATGGACAGACAGACAGACAGACAGACAGACAGACAGACAGACAGACAGACAGAGAGAGAGAGAGAGAGAGAGAGAGAGAGAGAGAGAGAGAGAGAGAGAGAGAGAGAGAGAGAGAGAGACAGACAGACAGAGAGAGAGAGAGAGAGAGAGAGAGAGAGAGAGAGAGAGAGAGAGAGAGAGAGAGAGAGAGAGAGAGAGAGAGAGAGAGAGAGAGAGACTAAAAGTGATGAAAAACAGGAAGTGGTGAATAATAGAATGGTATAAGAATGAACCTAAGGGGTAAATGTGCAGTATGTGTCATAGGTCACACTGTCTTAGGGTCTTCGGTCACATCGAATTTTTGGTAAATGATTGACACAGTACCCACAACATATTCCCCAGGCTATATTCTGTTACTTCAGACTGTAGTCTCATTTTCATTTGTGTCAAATGAAACAACATGTCTACACTGACCACGACTTGTGATGATGGAAAGTGAGGACTATAATATAATATATTTACAACTGTCCGATTAACCATAATGCAGTGTTCTCACAGAATTAAACAGTAAGAAATTCCTTAAATACATGTCCAAACTCGAGCCACTTCCTCAAATCTATCAAAAAAAAAAAACTTCAACCCACTGTTTTACAAATTTTTACTTCATCATGCTTCATACAGCTAAGCTTTATGGCTTCCTCTCTTTTATATTTTACTCATGAAAGATAAAAGAAATGATAGAATGAGAATAGAAAACAAAAGGCATTGGACAATTCAGAATGGCATGGTTCATAAGTCATTCAAGTCATAAACAATGAAATATGACGATGTGATTGATCCTTTTGAGGGATGGTATCAGGTCTAGTCTTGTCCAGAAACTGTAACTCTTGCTGTATTTAGACTCACTGAACATGTTTTGTGACTCTTAAGTCTGTCAACTCCCTATATATAGGCCTATATAGAGGAGGAGAAAAAAAAATACTGTTATTGTGTCAAGAAATGTAGTTTTAAGAGTTTTTCAGGCAAGAATGTAGTTGTTTAAAGCTCAAATCTGTGGTTTACTTTTGAAATATAGCACCTATTTCAAAATTTGATCTGACGTTTTCGGAGTTGTGAGATCCAGTCGATCTCCGGGCGCTCGGCGCTCATGTACCCCGCCTGGAACAGCCTTACCTTGGCTAGTCCTTCTGATGTTTGCCTCTGATATCTACCATTTACCATTTATGGATTTACCAGCAGTACGCCTCCTCCTCCTGGAGCAAGAGGAGCATTCCCTCATGGACCACACAAGGGATTTTCTGGGCCTGCCGTGCCTTACTCACTAACCTGACCACTCCCTCTGTGTGTTCCACTGACGCCTGCCCAGAGATGGTCCTTGAGGGACTTTTGTGAATTATGTGGAGTGGGTGCTCCTGCACTCATTTTGTATGGAAGCCCATTTCCACCACATAAAACAAAATCATCTTTTTTAATCATAATCATAATAATTCAGATTTGTTTGTCATAATTGTGACAGTCAAAACATGGTCATAATTATGATTTAGATTAAAGCTGCAGTCCGCAGTTTTTCCTCTTTGTCGCCATCTCTGTTCGAAATCTGCAATTGCAGTCATTCGCGGAATTATCAACTTTACGTGAGTTGTAGTATGACACGGCACAGCGCGGATTAACACAATGAGGAGAGTGTGCAGCTGTCAATCACCGCGCCGCTGTCGATACTGGCATTCAGAATCACAGATTATTCTTTTTGGAAGTATGACTAACATCATAATTTTCACCGGAAAATGTCATCTGAACAAGTAAGTAACATCCACTTTTGTTCTGGTTCTGACATTGCAGTAAATCGCGCTGATTAAATCTAACAATCGCTTATCATCACGCAAAACCGTACAAATTAGACTTTGTTCTCAACTTGTTAATGTTAACAACGTCAGCATTGTGTGACTACATGTAATGTCCTTCCGATGTGTATCTTTGTTTTCGCATGGGCCGGTTGCAGTCTTTCTCTCTGTACCCACTCCGAAGTCCGAACGAAGTCTTTTGCATTTTACAGCGGGTAAATCTGTTGTCACTGGTGATTGTCGTTTGAACCTTTCTGGATCTGCCATCAAATTGATAAGTTTAATTATATCAAGTGCTGTGAGAAAAGGCTATAAATCTCCATCTCCAACATCCTTACACGCAACATACTAGCCGAACCTCCTTCTTTATGTGTACAGATGTGACGTAATGACGCAGACATGCACGAATCTCCCGCGGAAATCCACCAGTACCACTGGAATTAAAAACATTATTACAAGCTTACCGTTTTGAATCGAGCTAAAGCAAGCCGATAGTTTTGAGCACTGGCTGGTTATGTATTTTCTCAAAAATGTATTTTGGATAATTTTTAACCCAAAAAAATCTACGGACTGCAGCTTTAAAAAGTCAGAATTATGTCTTTCTATTGGATAATTTTGACTGTTTATGTCAATTAAGATTTAGCAAGTATGATTTTTTCCCCTTATGCAGCTGAAATGGGCTTCCATTTTTTAAAGTTTGAATATTTTTATTATCATCCTCTGCCCTAGAGGATGACATCATATCCTGTTGCCCATATTCGTTGGGCTAGTCACTAGCGGTAATGCACTAGCCGCTAGTGCATTACCGCACCTTTAAGATAAACACATCGCACTCGAGGGGGTAATCCATCAGCCGGAAACTGAAGCCTCCCGGGGGCCGCCATTGTAGCAGACCATCACCTGCTGTTAGCATTCCATTGACTCCCATTCATTTTGGTGTCACTTTGACAGTGAATAACTTTACATCTGGGGCGTCCAAAGACTCCATTTGTCCATTATTTATTTCTAAAGAAACACGACAATGTATAAAAGGCTCCATTACTTTGTATCTTACGTTTTGGCCCCGAAGAAGCCGTTTTTGTAAAAATAGGTTAGCGATTGCGTCATAACACGCGACTCTCTTTCACACAGTAGAGAAATTACCGTATAGACAGGAGGAGAAGCTCCCGGGCAATCGGGGGGACGTGGAGGCATAAAGTCAAGGGAGAGGCGAGCCCATAGAGAGTCATAAAGTTGCTCCTGCTGCTAGCTCATGGACAGCTCCTACTCACGCTCTCCGTCTCTGCAAGATTCGGAAGGGACTGATTCAGATTCCTCTTGGCAAAGCTACTAGAAGACTTACAACTGTCAGACAGCTTGCTCACGTCACATCTTCGTCGTCCAGCTCAGTTTGAGCCTGCGCAGTGCGCTCAGCCATCAGGAAGAAGTGAGTGCTTCTAATTGGCTTCACCTTTCTCCGTTGAAATCTATGGGGTCGCTGTGTCCATTTCTTTTACTGTCTATGATAAACACAAATATAATCTTAAATCCTAAATATCACGGATGCGGTAAAGATTTCCAAAAAAGGACGCACAACCGCATCACTTACAGTCACAATTCTTACAGGGCCAGTGCACAATTTTAACATATAACATATTTCAATGTAAATATAGGCTAGAGAATATTTATCTAATTAGTACACACAAATAAAGAAAGTTTACAATCAAAAGACAAATATTCAAATACTGAAATGCAACACATAATATGCAATAATTGTCACCGAACATAAGCAAAATTAGGCACAATATCCTTTAATCTTATTATTTATTATCTGATGAAACTAAATATACCAAGGGTTTTTAAATCCTTGTGGATTAACAACGTCTCTTGTCTGTCAACATCAGCTAAAAGAGCAGAGTTGTCACCAGGGCCTCAGATGTAAAAAACATCATGTACTGTAAAACTCCTTCACACAAGGCCAAAACAAGATGAGACAGAGAAACTTGTAAATAAAAGCAAAAAGACCCTTCAGCAGGACCCCTTTGGTGTGTGCATGTTTAAAGCGGAAAAAGCCTTCCTGTTTACATGCAAACAATATCTCGTGAAGCATAGAAAGCTTTGGGGTGTGAAGTGAGCTGTTAAACTGAGGTGCTTATAGTTCAGTGCAGTTTCAGAGTTGTCATGCAACACATTTTTTGTTGTTGTTGTTGTTGAGGGGGTCGTGTGTGTATCTGAGTACCTGTAATGACTGGTTCAAATTGTGATTCATAGTAATAATAATAATAATTGTTATTATTATAAATTTTTTTTTAGTAAATGGTAAAATAGTATTTAAATACTTTTTTTATACACGCAACACACACATATGTGGTTTACGGGCAACTCTCCATAGGCATAATGGTTTATACTGTGCAAATGGTATATTCTATCTCCTTACACTAACCATACCCCTAAATCTACCCATCACACAAAACTTTCTGAATTTTGTGAATTTTTAAAAAACACCTTTTTGTATGTTTTTTAAAGCCATTTGCTTTATGAGGACACAGGAAGTGTGGACACAAGACATGTTTATGTTGTCCATGTCATTATACACATTTGTGTCCTTAAACCATAAACCATATACAACAAACACAAACACACACACACACACACACACACACACTCACACACTCGTTTGTTTTATTTCTCATATCTTTTTAGATAACTGGTATCAATCTCAGACAGGTTTGTTAAATAGTTTCCCAGGTCTTCTTAGGTCAATGGAAACAAAGAGGTTGTTCCACATTATTAAGTAATGCCTTGTCCAAATACCCACACTTGCGGTCTTTGCACTTGACCAGTCTTACATGCAAGTGTTTACAGAGCTTTTATTTATTACATTTTCAATACTTTGCATTTTAAAATAAACTTCTACATGTCTGTTCAGTAGTCGCTATGTATCCAACAGAAGACACAAATAAAAAATTGTGGTGCTTCTAATTAAGAGTGATAAAAACAGTTGCAAATGTTGTACAAAATAGGCCTACACATTAGCCTGGGAAAACCCAGACAACTTCCGGCAAATTTAGACTTGCTCTGAAAGTTAGTCTGGCAAAGAGCTCATTCAAGCCCATTTCTAATCCGTCGAAATCGAGGCACCAATCAGAAACGTTGGGGCGGGCTTTACACGATGACGACAGCGCTGGGATTTTGAAGCAGATTTTGTAGCCTACATTACAAAGATGGATACCGCCGTCGAACATCACTCGTTCGAATCAGCTATCGCGTCTGTTTTAAGCGATTTGAACGTTTCCTTTTTGTTAAAAACCGAGCAAAGATCAACACTCGGAGATGTTTCTGCCGCTCTGCATACGTCATCTCCTTCATCGCTCTGATTGGTTTTAGGTCTATCCGTGACGTCTGTTGGTGACGCTCTGGAAATGATTTGTCCCTGACACTTTGCCAGACCATAACTCAGTTACAACTGAGAATGGTCTGGTTTTAACCAGGCTACCTACACATACCATATTTGCACCAATAAAATGTGCAATACTTTATCTTTTTACTACCAAATTATATGTAGCTATCTAATTAATTTAAATTACAGTGGAATGTTTCCTCGAAATCTCGCGATTTCGGTATCCCGAACATAATGCATGATGGGATACGCTTAGCCACACTTAGATAGTGTGGGTTTAGTGTCCATTAAGGACACTGCACTTTGGCATTTTTAAGATATGGGACAGTCTTGCACACTTACTTCCTGCCGTGTGCACGCGCTCTCAAGTGGGCAAGACAGGTTTGGGTGTGTATTTGGACAAGGCAGAAGTCACAGTTCTCATGCAATATGAGGAGGAAGAAAGATCCTTCTGAAGATGAAAAGCATGAAATTGTGCAATGTCTTGCAAAAGGCATGAAAACAACTAATATTTTTACGAAAACTGAATAAGATTGTTGAACTGTCAAAAGATTTGTGAGTGATTTAGAGCACAGAGGAAGGCCATGTCCCAAATGGCACACTTCATATGCACTTTAGGTCTTGTGGACTTGCCATGGCTGGCGCGTGCGAGTGTCCGTTAAGTCCATGAGACCGTAGGGTGTCCCATTCGAGCTCCCTCTTGCGGTCGATATGCGGCCTCGATGCACATTCTTCCCGACAGTCTATGGCTGGATCCCAAATGGCACACACCGGCCTTGTGGACCTCCTTCGAGTTCACACTTGGTGACGTAAGGAAGTGCAGACCTAAGGGGTGCTGGCCTCTAGTCCATGCGAGAGTGTATTTTGGGACAGGCTCAATGACATCATGCTACTGAAAGTCAAACAGCCACGAAACTCCTCCCCTCATTTATCTGATTAGGTGTTCGGCATAAATTCCTGGGTAGGTAACTTGTGTGGAGGGTGCGAAAGTGCGGGCTTCGCCGAAATCCGCATCGAGGGGACAAAGGCGGCGCTCGCAAGCACACTTCTGACCGCTGAAATGCCGAATGGGACACCCTACGGACTCGTACACTTAGCGAGAAAGCGCAATTTAAGGCCACGAGACAGCGAGTCCACATGAAGTGTGCCATTTGGGATCCAAAAAGGACTCGTAGGAAGACCGCGAGAGCTTAGGGTGCCATTTGGGACAGGGCCGAACTCACTCAGATAAAGGCTTATTAAGGAAAGTTTCTGTCAAACAAATTAATTGTATTAAAATCACTGTTGAGCAGCAAACAGTTATTTGAAGCCGCTGGTGTCTCTGGAATCTCAAGAACCTCGCCATGCAGGCTGGCATTTGTGCAGAAAGTTGCATTTCAGTCACCGCTAACCAAAGCTCACACATATACACCCATACATACATACACACACACACACACAGCTTTTTTTAAAACAACTTTCAAATTCACTTTTGTCTCAAAAATCTGACGAGGTACCTGGCGTGATGCTTCTGGGCAGATTCCAGTACCTTTCGAGGACAAATTTTACAGGCACATTCTACTGCTCCTACATTTCTACACTCACCTGACAAAGCTGAAAGAGTATCTGAGCTGTGGCGGCTGGTGAAAAATATCTTAGGTGGGGCTGTTCCATATTCAGTCAGTTTCAATAGTCTGGTAACTATGCCATGTCTTTTAGCATTGTGGCTCTCCGGTTGTGGAATGATCTTCCTCAAGACATCCTTCAAGCATCCACCCTTCTCTCCTTCAAAAACCTCTTAAAAACACATATTATTCTTCAGCTCACAGTCTTTAAATTCGACCTTGTTATGGATATGTCATTTGTACTTTAACCTAACTTTGTAAGTGACCTCTGTATATTACTTTCTGCCCTTGGTATGTCTATCTTTGATTTTGAGGTTTATTTTGTTCAATTCCTTAACCTATCTTTGTAAAGCGACCTTGGGTGTTGGAAAGGCTATATCATTTTTTTTTTTTATATATTATAATTAATAACCACCCAAACACAATTTAACACAAACTACAGGATACTAGTGCTCTGTGAAAAAGTAATTATTTAATGCCAATATTAAAAGGTTGAGGCCTTCTTACAGAAAAACAAACATATCCTCAAACTTTCCATTTGCATTTGAAATTGAACTCAAACAATTGACTTATTTATCTACACCAGTTCCCCTTGTGGTGGACATGTTGAGCACAAAACGATGCTATCAGTAAAAGGCAACGCAAGTACTGAGTGGACAGTGGACTATATACATACAATAACATCAAATATAACATCTATAAATCTAATTATATAAATATATATAAGTGATTCATTAATTAGCAGATTAAATAAAAAAGTATTACCTGACTGCAACAATTTTGAGTGATTTTTCAAGCATATATTCCACAACATGTACAGTAAATAGCAAACATAGTATTAAAAGGATAGTTCACCAAAAAATGAAAATTAGCCCATGATTTACTTACCCTGAAGCCATCAAGGTGTATATGACTATTAAAAAATTATCCTGGCTCTTCCAAGCTTTATAATGGGAGTGAATGGGTGTATGTCTTTGGAAGTCCATCAAAGCGTATCCATCCCTGATTAAAGTGCTCCACGCAGCTCCAGAGGTTTATAAAGGCCTTCTGAAGTGAAGCGATGCATTAGTGTAAGAAAAAGATCCATATTTAAAACTTTTACGCCAAAAGAGTTACCCATGGAGGAGAGATTGTACCGAGTTAGAGTTGGGTGCTCCTTGGGGCAATTTCTCCAGCGCCCTAGAGCTGATGAGACGTGCAGAGTGCAGACAGATGGAGGGGACGTAAAAACCAGACATTTTGAATTTATATAATATTTTTCACATATACTGGGTGCATTTTACATCTCAAACACACAAATATTGACAATTTGTATACATGATTTCTGTATGTATTTACTTATTTATTTCTTGTATGTATGTATTTATCATGTATTTATTTACTTTATTTTTTGCATGTGGCTCATAAAATGTGGTCTGGCTCTGGCCCTAGCGCCCTCTATTGGCCAGCCGCTCCTGTGAACTCCCTTAACGTCTGGGTTTTAGAGACCCACTCCAGATGTTCTGCTGCTGCTGCTGGAGAGTGAGTGTTATGGGGTTCTGGGAGACGACGGCAGTGCAGATAGCCTGACTGGTGATCTAAAGGCAGTGTGTAAACATGCAAAGGCTCAGGGAGAAGGAAAAGGACACTGAAGCTCTTTGCTTCTAAAATCAGAGTTCAACAGACAATTTATAGGCCTACACATCAGGAGAATTAGCAACACAGATGCAACATCATCACATGTCACTTACAGGTCCCACCTAAATGGAAGCTAATACTGAAGTGATTGTTTACATTTTCCAGTGGCAGGGAGATCTCTCTCTGTGGTATGTGAAATGAGTTATGGCTTCAGACAGAACATGTTTACAGAAGCCTCTCTCAGCCTGGTACAGCTCTCCATAATATTACAAGTGAGATCTCACCATCTGAGAAAGAAATCATGCGAGTGTTAATTATTTCATTTCAGTTTTTGCATGCAAGAGGTGCTAGAATTCAGACTGACATTCTCAAACGAGTGTCAAATTCCACAATCGTTTGCGCAAATTTTGTGGTTTATAGCGACATCTAGTGGTTATACTGCTCTTTTTAATTTTATGAAAGACCAGTTCTTCTGAACTTTCTATTCACCAACGAATCCTGAAAAAATGCATCAGTTTCCACAAAAATAGTATAAGCTGCAAGAAACATAACTGATTATTATTGATAATAATAGGAAATGATACATGAGTGAATGATACATAACAAATCAAAATACGATTTCTGAAGGATCATGTGACTGGATTAATGGCAGCTGAAAATTCAGTTTTCCATCAAATTGCATTTTAGAATATATTAAACTTAAAAAGTTATTTTAAATTGTAATAATAATTCATAATATTACTGTTTTTATTGACTGCTTTTAAAATATGTTGGCTATGTAATTTAACTGTCATCTGTGACATACACAACTCTATACAACATCCATACACTCAAAAATTCCCAGAACAGCAATTATTTGAAATAGAAATGGTTTGTGTCATTATAAAAGTCTTTGCTGCCACTTATACGATCATTTTGCATCCTTGATGAATAAAAGTATTTAATTATTTTAAAAGAATTCTTACTGTTATCAAAAAATACTTATTTAGCTACAAAAAGGAAATAAATGAATGACTACAGAAGTGAAATTGTTAAATCCGAAATATAACTTCAGAACTTCAGGAGAATATGAATTATGCTCACTTCTGAGTAGTCTTTCTGAATAATAAGCAAATGAGCTAGGACTTATGGGTGTATAGTACTTCATTTAATTAATATTCATGAGTCAGGCTGACAAGGTTAATACCATGTTCCCCCTGAAACTTTTCAGATTGTTCCTATACATTTAACAGGATCTCGTTATCTTTCCCCCTAACGGATTTGTGTGTGGTGTGTATATGGTGTGTTTGCAACTCTGTATACAGAAGGCCTGGTGTTTGCATTAGACATGAAGAGCTGTGAAATCTGCTGTATGATTAGTCACATACAGCTTGACTTTCCTGTTTTTGTAGGCTCTGGCCCATGTCACTTCAGGCCTCAGTGCAACATCATGTAACCACCATTTAGTGTTTCCCATCAGCCTGAGAGATTTACTTGTGGGAGACACAAAAAACCCAACAAACCAGTCATACAGCGCCATATCTGCAGTTAGCAGATCGAATCTCTAAACAAAACCAGCTCTTCAACTCGGTAGCCAGTGCACAAACAGATCCGTTAATGTTTGGATGAAATGAAAACGTGTGCCGGTGGTTCAGAAGAAGGTGTGGGCAGAAATGCTGCCCTGATGGAGTCTAAACTAAAGATGAGGTCACTGATTTATGACACCCTGTGGCCTCAACCGGTCCTCCTCTCTGTTACACGAGGAGCGCTGCATGGTGGCCTCAGGCAATAGATGTGTGCTCAAATTCAGGAAACTACTGGGGAAACCGCAAGCGCAGACGTGCTCTCCTCAGGGATTCTGATGAAATATGTACCGCCACTGCCCTCCACTTCTCGCACGGACCGTGCTCTTCCACCCACGTTACACAATCTGAATGAGTTTAATCTAAAAATACTCACGGTATCTCTTTTACGATTTCAAAAGAGCCTCGTTTCAGGGTGTATGGGGGCGTGTTGGAAAGTTCAATTTGAGCATTCACTCAAATAACTCACGTTAGAAGCCAAGCAAGACTGCAGCTATCACTTCATACATACATATATGCATCTACACTCATGCATAACATGTTTTCAAACCCCCTTTCCCTCAAACACCTTCTTATTCAGAATAAGAATAAGAATAATTTGCTCAAGATGTGTTCTCTGTTGTTGTTTGTCTGTCACTTGTCCTATGTTACGTGTTACACCTTGAACATGGTGCTATAACCCCCCCTTCACTTATGTACCCAGGCTCACACTGAACGGGGTGAATAGTTATGCTATTCACAGTTACTGTGATAGTAATAGCAATAGTAATAGTTACTTGAATAGTTACTGTATACACATTTATTGTCTGTATTGTAATATATTGTGCATATATGTTTTTTTTCTGTTTTATTAAAAATAAAGTTGTCCTCCAAAGAGGGGGGGTGGTGGCGGGCGAAAAAAAAAAAAAAAAAAAAAAAAAAAAAAAGAAGCCAAGCAAGTCGGTCAGAGTGAGAGAGGGAGGAGAGAGGGCAGGAATGAGAGAGTGAAAGAGAGCGAGAGGGGGTGGGGGGTTGTCATCAGTTTCTCATTCTGAGGTCTGCTGCGTTCAGAGAGCTGGAGGAAGTGGGAAAAACTTAGTTGGTCCTTTAAGAAAGTCGTGGGCTTGGATCTGGGGACCGCTCTGACTGCTTTCTCTTTTTTCCTCCCCCCGTTACCTCCTAATTTGGGATTTGTTTTGGAGCTGGAGAGCACAAAGTCTGTGAGAGTTTCGCCTTACTGGGAAAGGTTGCTTTGATCCTGCAGATTCAGCTTCAAAATGTCTGATTCCACTGTCAATCCGCATTTGGAGGGAATAATCTCAGACTTTGAAGGTTTGTGTTCATTTTTTTATAGGATTCTCTCACATTTTAAAAAGAAAACGTTGAGTTTTAAAGTACAAATCATTGATGAGATACATTTGAAATAGTTATTACTTTTAATTGTTAATATAAAGTGAAGCTGGAGTTTCTGTTTCTATATCTTCCCTGGAGTCTCTCTGCTGTCTATAGCTGAGTGTGCTGTGGATGTGTCACGCAGGTCATGTGGCCGTCTACAGCTCTGTGTGTATTTGTCATACACACTATGTGCTATTCACTCTTTTCTGTGTGCTGTACACACAAACAGTCATGCATGACAGGAAACGTCCTCACTGCACTAACACGAAAGCAACACTAACCATCACTGACTATGGGGATCACACCTGGCTGCCGTCCGTTCGTCCTGCACACCTCCTTGAGCTTCACGTCTCTGTCTTTCATTTTTTTCATCGCTGTGCTCCTGGCATTGATTTGCTCCGTCATCCCCCCTTCCCCCTTTCCTCTCTCAACACCTCTCATCCAGCTGCGAGAGACCCTGACAAACGCACACGCCTCTAATAGACAAGACGTATTCCCACTTGTCTGGCTTTTTCAGTGTCATCACTTATTGAGTCACGGAATGCGTTTTGAGACAAAATCGGGAGGTTAGAGGACGAGGAATGGGATGCGGGTCAGGGCAGGGTGGTCTTCATAAGTAAGCTGATGACCTGGGTCACCTGGATGAGAGGCTTTAGCTGTGCACCTGGCTGCTGCTTCATGGATATACCTCTTTGTCTCAGACAAAAAGAGATGCTTTTGTCCAACGGAGTGAATGGATGAGAGGCTGACAGAAAAAGAAGCAGACAGTGTGTTCTGGCTTTGAGCTAAAACTTACAGACTCACAGAAAGCGCTGAATTCTGCGGGTGCCGAAAATGGAGGGTTTGCCAGACATCGAGTTCTCAATTTAGATGCATGTTTACGAACCTTGTGTGTATTTGACAAAGCCAGACATTTGACTAAACTGCAAAATGTCTGGTCCACATTGCAGCTTATTGTGGCCTAGAACCGAGTAAGACAGTGAATATTCTGGGCGATACTAATAAGCCATTAAAAATTTTCATGTTATGGCTGATAACAATAAATTATGTTTTATTAACAAAGTTCGGGAGGAGCACGTTCAGATAATTAACCTAAATGAACACAAGAGGAGCGCACAATCAACCAATTGCCAAATAAGAGCAGATTATATATATTACAGCAGACTTACAGTTTAACAGCATCCCTCCACCACCCCATCTCCCCACTTCTAGTCCTAACTACTCTTACTACTTCTACTTACTTCTAGGCTAAAGATTCAATTTAATAAATAATTAGTATTTTTAAAGATTCATTTAAAAGAGAGTGTTAGATGATAGCAAAGGTAACCAAAATGTAGAAATAGTGAGCATGAACAATTAAATACTATTTAGAGCAGATAAGTTTAAAAACAAGTTAACTTTGGTAGTAATATATTGTGAATCTCTAATAATATGTAAAGCGACCAATAACAGTTTATTGTGTTTTTATGTGCCATTAGGGGGTTATCTGAAATAGACTGGTATGAAAAAAAAAAAAATTAAATAAAGGTGCAGCAGTCTTAGAAAATGGTAAGACGTTTTTTCGTTTTACAGAAAAAAATTGGAATAGAAACAAGTAAAAAACAAATGTAAAAGGTACAAATTTGCTTCTAAGAAAAAAAAAAGTCTTCTAAAAATGTCTTCTAAGCCAGCAAACCGGATTAGAGCTTTATAAAACTAGAAGGTATTTTCCTGTGCGTTATGTAACAGACTGTCAGCGGACTCTGAGCTGAGACTAAACCAATTCAAACACATTCAGTGTCATTCATAAGTAAACACTGGAGCGAGAGTGCTTGGATGATTGATAGAAACATATTTGTTCATTTGTTTGTTCACAGACTATGACAATTCTAGACCAGCCCAAGTATTTATGTGTCTCTAAATGAATCCTGCTGGATTGCAGAGTGCTCTGGATGACCTAAATTGGCAGCTTTTGGTCATTTTAGCGACGCATGACAACTATTTCAGACTGGAACTCATTACATTGCTAACAAATCAGACATCAGGAAAAGCACTCACATTATACTGCGACCAAGACACTTTCATGTTGTTGCATGTAAAGCTAAATGTTGTATCTAAATTCATCATCAGGCGTGGCTATTTGCAGAACGTAAAGGCAGGACTGACCACAATATAAAGAGAAGTATGCACTTTATAGTGTGGTTCTGTGCAACGTTACTTCAGGGTTGGAAAAACATCTTGCTGCTATATTAACAAAGACCATTAGTTTCAGTTAGTGACTAGTAAATAAACAAGCAAATTCTTTTCAATTCTATGGTAACTTTCAAGTGAAGATAGGGGAATCTGTTCAGTATAGTAAAAAAAAAAAAACATTTAGACCAGCATGAATGTCCTGGTTGGTCTAGCTGATGAACTTGCATAGTTTTCTAAACTTAGTTGGTGACACACTTGTCAACCAACATGTTCTTCTTGTTAAAAATAGCTCACTAAAAATGTCTTGCTATAGCTAAGAATCCTATTTGGAAACCTGTGCACTGCATATGCAGCAATAGTCTTCTTAGCTGGGTTAGCGGCTCCCAGAGCAATTCAATGAGATGCTATATCTGCTAGCAGTGTCTCTTGCTAATGACATCACATGACTTACAGCCTAATGCTGTTTTCACTCTTTCAGAGAAGGCCTGAGGTTGGGAACAAAGCAATAAATGACTTCCCTTTATTCAGTGCTGGCC
Organism: Rhinichthys klamathensis goyatoka; assembly: GCF_029890125.1. Taxonomy (NCBI): domain Eukaryota; kingdom Metazoa; phylum Chordata; class Actinopteri; order Cypriniformes; family Leuciscidae; genus Rhinichthys; species Rhinichthys klamathensis. The sequence continues at coordinate 20,558 of NW_026607473.1, forward strand.
TCCGCACAAGGAAATGGGCTTAATAAATGAAGCTCATAACTTCTGAAAATCATAGCTCTATTTTTGAAGTGAAAACATATTGATATACTCCCTGGAAACGTGCTATGTGCATGTGTTATGGTGAGCAGTCACATGACTGAATTTTATGGCTATCTGTAACTGAGAGGTTAGGGGGGGATAAAGATATTTTTGATTAAATTAAGATATTTTTGATTAAATCTGAGAGGGGGGTACAATGGTGTTTCATGTATTCAGAGTTGTTTACAGTGATAAAGAGATGGATTCTCACGCTAAACATGGCCAAAGTTTAAAAAATATATATATTTTTGACGAATAACGGAGAATTTCTGTGCCGAAAATCTTACTTCCAGGTTGGTACAAGTTTCGGCTAGACATTTATCAAAATACTTTCTTATATGCACAGAAGAACATGACGACATATTTGGGTGAACTTTCCAATTTAGTAATCAACTAGTCGTGAATCACATGACTTCAGTTGCTTCACAAGACTTCAGTTGCTATAGTTTTGCACAGTTACCTGTAACCTGTGAAAAGTGAAAAGAGCATCACATTATAAGCAAACCACACTGGTGCTGTGGACATTTGAGATGAAGATCATTTTGAATGTTAGAAGCCAAAATTTCTTGCAAGCCGCCCTAAAACTAATTAACTGTTACCCGGAGGCTTGAAACCGTTAGCGAGTGGGACACGATTGTTTTTTGCACCATGTTGAATATGGAGATACACAGACGTTTGTTTCCCACCTACATCATCTCTGTTAATAGAGCATTGGACTTGCCAGAAACAGAAAAGACTGTTGAACCTCAACCTGTAGATAGTTGGCTATTTTCTGGACAAATAATTGATGATACATACAACCAAACACACACTCTGCTTCCATAGATGTGCATATGTTTGAGCATAGGGTTTTGTGAGAGCAATCGCATCTGTGTGCGTTTGTACGTGTTTACTCAAAGCTGCAGCTGTGTGTACTGTGGGAGAGAGAGAGAGGGCTCTTATGTGTTTTTGTGCAGCCCATTTCCCACCACAGCCCGAGGCTGTGTCACACAGCTCCCAACTCTCGCAGATCAGCAAGGCCAAAAATATCATTACTGCAGAATTACACTATCTGTTTGTATCCTGTTGTTTTTGTCAGCACATACCTCAAACACCTCTGATTCTCTGGTAGTATGGGGTTGAGCTGCTACTTAAGTCTTTTTTTCTGGTTGGGAAGATGTGACTGTGATAATTACGACAGATTGTTCTTTAGATTATAGTTGAACTGTTAAGATAATTTCTGGAGCAATTAGCTATCAAATTACCCACTTTAATTTTAGTTAGTGCCGCTTGCTATAAGGCAAGCATCACTATTGCAATTGCTCATACTTTGGAGCGAAACTTGAGGAGATACAGGCTCTTGCTTTATGATCAGACTTATGATTTTTATCTGCTAAATATTAAAATGGACAAACATATCAGAGATTTAAAAATGCTCAAGCTCTTTAAAGCAGGATGGATTCTGATGGGCTGTCAATATCCAATGATAAAAAATCCAAATGATATTGATAATGTCCAAAATCCAATGATATTGTTCCTCTGTGCTGCTATCAGTACAGTTGTGGTGTGGACTGCTATTCTTCTAAATTTAAAAGTTTAAAGCTATATCTTTAAATTTTGTCATTACAGTTATTGCCCGTGTGAACAAGCCATAAACCTTAACCATAACATAAAGATTTGTATTAAAACTTGTACTAAAACAGTAAACAACTACCTTTCAACAAACCATAACATACTAGCATCTTCCTAGCAACTGCATAGCAATGGGCTAAATGCTACTCAGAGCATCTTAGCAATTGAATAGAAACGCGCTAATGATGATTTAGAACAACTGCATATCAACCATCAAGATGACAAGGAAGGAAAGTCCACTGTTTATATTACACATGGGAATGAGTATCGCACAGACAAGCACAGACATATAAATCTTCAGAAAATGAAAAAAATGCTGTTTACCTTTACAGGAATTGTTTTCTTTTTATATGTATTTGATGCAGGCATTTCAGTGCGTTTTGTGATTTGGATCTTAAATAGTTTCTGAAACCACAGATAGACTGAGGTTTATTTTTCAAAGTCAGACACCATTAGAGCTCTCATCAAACATGTCTAGCCAGACGTCATATAACTGACGTCTTGGGACGTCTTTTGACCATACGTCAATATCCGCCTTTTTAGGGTACCCTTAAACGTCGGTTAGATGACGTTATCGGATCCTAACTCTACCCCAGACCTAAACCTACCCCTAAACCTACCCCGTCACCTAACTGACGTTAAAGGTAAAGCGTCAGTTGTATGACGTCCCAGGATCGTCATAAACCGACGTTTAAGGGTACCCTAAAAAGGCGGATATTGACGTATGGTCAAAAGACGTCCCAAGACGTCAGTTATATGACTTCTTGGGATGAGACTGTGTTAGTCTAGCCAGCTTACCCTGTCAAA